>NC_053028.1:559624163-559798399 GCF_003073215.2 Triticum urartu
TTGGGTTCAAACCAACTTCATTTAATTGTGTTGCTAGTTGCATTAGCTCAATCAACAACATATTGCCATGTCATTATCATGCATCAGGTTGTGCATTGCATTGATTGTGTTCCTTCTCTGTTGCCGGTGGTTGTCCCCTCTCGATAGACGTTGTACCGACGTTGTGATCATTGACACTGATGAAGACCCAATGGTATCTTCAGAAGTGCCAGGCAAGCAAAACCCCCTTGTTCATTCCGATACAATCCCACTCTCTCGCTCCTGCTCTCTTTTACTGCATTAGGACAATAACGTTTCAACTGTTACATGCTGCGGTAGCTGAACCCCTTTCCTCTGCATGACCTGTCATTGCAACAGTAAATAGATGAAACCCACTAGCATGAGTAGGAGTTGTTTGAGCCCTGATGTGCCTACTCATTCATGTTTGTTTGTCTTGCCTGCTACTGCTTAGAGTTGAGTTAGGTCTGATTCATCAGGAATGAATTGGAATGTGGTGAACATGTCCGACCGTTGAGAGCTAAGTGTGTGAACACGATTTGGTAAAGGTAGTAGTGAGAGGCCATGTAGGAGTACATGGTGGGTTGTCTCATTGCAGCCGTTCTTAGGAACCAAGTTCTATGTTTGTGATCCATGAGCAGTTACTACCACACATTGGGTTCCAGTAACTCGACCCCTCTTGACTTATTAATCCACTTGATCTCTGTCCAGGAGTTGCAACAAGTTTCTGGTGTTTGTAGGTAGTTTTAGTAGTCTACCAAGTGGCACCCGGTACAGGTGGGCTTGGGACAGACTAGGCACAGTGGCACGGTGTACCAAGTGGCACCCGGATGGTGGGCTTGGAAACCCTACTCACATCGTTTGGCGCCGTGAGCGACACCCCGGCCGGATCTCCTTGCGGATGGAACCCGAATAGGCGATAAACCTGGACGAGAGACTTGTGTGATTAGTCAGGTCGTGGTCGACTACCTCACCAGGCTTCCGCTTGAAGGTTGCCGATATACACGACGTGTACATGGTGGTAAGTGGCGAGAGCGTGTGTGAAGAAGTACACCCCTGCAGGGTTATCATTATCTATTCGAATAGCCGGATTCCTCGGATATGGAAACTTGGACCCCTTGCATAGTTCATAGACAAGTGAAAGTGGATACTCTAAAATGCGCAAGATAAGCGTGAGTGCTATGGATGGCGTTCTCGTAGGGAGACGGGAGCGGATCCATAGTGGAGTATTGATATGGTGAATATGTGGACTCGTGTGCGCCACCTCAAAAGAGTTACTTGCAGTCGTAGTTCAGGTTAGCCACTGAGTTAAAGCTGGCTTGCTGTAGTTAAACTCCACCACCCCCTTTGTTGATACCGATGCATATGTAGTTAGTTCTGATGTAAGTCCTGCTGGGTACATTTGTACTCACGTTTGCTTAATTTATGTTTTGCAGAGAGACTTCAGTCTCGCTAGTAGTTCCACGTGGACTTCGACATTTAGCTTGTTACCTCAGCTACGATCTTGTACCCTTGGGAGGGTCTTGTGGATAGTCAGGCTTCTGAGCCTTCTTCATTTGTAGTTGTCTGTACTCAGACAAGTTAAGCTTCCGCATGTGCTTGTTGCTTGTATGCTCTGTATGTTGGGTCATGAGACCCATGTTTGTAATATCTCGCTCCTCGGAGCCTAATGAATAAATACCTTGAGTCATAGAGTGATGTTGTGATGCCATGTTGTATTTACACATATCGAGCATACTGTGTGTATGATTGAAATGCTTGGTATGTGTGGGATCCGACAACCTAGTTGTTTATCCTTGGTAGCCTCTCTTATGGGGAAATGTAGTCTTGTGCTTCCATGAGCCATGGTAGTCCGCTACAGCCCGGTTCACCGGAGTCCTGCTAGCCCCACACTACTGCTCCGGAACACTTGACTGGCCGGCATGTGTTTCACTTCGTTCTTGTGTCTGTCCCTTCGGGGAAATGTCACGGGGTGACATCCGGAGTCCTGCCTAGCCTGCTACAGCCCGGGTTCCCGGAGTCCTGTTAGCCCAGTGCTACAGCCCGGATTCGCACGCTGCTGACCGACATGCTCGATGTTGATTCATGTATGCATGTCCCCGTAAGTTAGTGCCACTTTGGGTTCACGACTAGTCATGTCGGCCCGGGTTCTCTGTCATATGGATGCTAGTGACACTATCATATACGTGAGCCAAAAGGCGCAAACGGTTCCGAGCCATGGTAAGGTGACACCCGTGGGAATACCGTGCGTGAGGCCGCAAAGTGATAGGAGGTGTTACCGGCTAGATCGATGTGACTTGGAATCGGGGTCCTAATAGCTTTGGTATCAGAGCTTGACTGCCTATAGGATTACCAAGCCAATCTGGTCGAAGTCGTTTCTAGAAATGCTTTAGTTATACAAGGGAATTGATTGTGGATGGGAACGTAAGGCTCTTTTACTCCTTATCCTCATGACCTTCTGATCTGAGTCATCTTCTCTTTTCTACGGGGTTAAGAACTAGGTTTCTCTTCTATCTCTCAGGATGACGTGTTACTAAACCGTAGTTGCCTAGGATTGTTGAGTTTAAGCCTCAATTCAGTTCCTACTACTTCCGTATGTTGACCGTTGATCCCGGAACTTTGATATTGTGATGTTGAGTGGTTATGCCACCATTTTGCGGGATGTCTCAAATCATTTTGAACGTTTACAACCATTATGCTGTCCGAGTCATCCCAGGTTTCTAAACAGTCTGATGCATTTGCAAATGTCTTCATCCCGTTTCCGATGTCCTTTGGGCCAGATTAAGCACACTAATCGGTCTATTGAGGTACTCCGTTGCCTTGACATATATGTTGGAGTTGTTATTATGACACTAGAGTATCCTAGAGTTAGTAATCTATCCATGTTTGGTGTTCCAGTGGGATGATTCTGGCCACCATTCTCGAAAGCATCTCGTGATGTTATTTAGTTAGTAGGTATTCCACTCCTGGGTTCCTGACCCAAGGTTCACTCTACTTACCTCGTGTTGATAGTGTTGCTCGTACCTTTAAGATATTAGTAACCTTGTGATAGTCCTTGAGGTCTGTGGTATATCGTTCTTCCAATACCATGAGCCAATATGGCAGAAGTTATTTGAACCAAAAGATCACAACCAGAGTGCTCCTGATGAGTTCTCCGTTCTACATTGTGAATCTGCCAGTTCTACCTTTCTGCATGGGTTATCCAGAAGAAATATGTTGAACTCGTTCGACATACTAGTCTATGCATCCACAACTCAGGAAGTTATATGTTCCTTGAGTTGACCCTCCTCAGCTGTATTCTGACCCTAGTCTATCAATTGATAGTCAGGAATAGTTTTGCATTCGTGTTCATCGATGCCTATTATTCTTGTGGTCCGTCAAGCCATTCTATTCTGGAATGACTAGGAGAAACAAACCCCAGCACCTCATCCATTTCTTGGATTGGTCAAAGTAGTTGTATTCCGTAGATCAAATTGCCAATCCAGCCTTTGTTCTGCTCTACCTCGGAGTATTACCCCCTTTATGTCAGGATTGCCATGAGAATTGCACCACCTCTTATGAATTCCTGACGAAGTGATACTTCTCGCCATCATTATCCATTCCTCGGTTCCATGTTGTTGTAACCGGAATGCCGACAAGTGATTTGTGATGTGTGAAATCAATACTCCGAGCAACTCCTTGCTTGGTAGTAAATGGACAATATTCTCATTCTTAGCGTGTTGGTTACTGAATCATCATTCTAAGATAGATTGTGCTACCTAGTCCTTATTTCTGGTGCACTCTTCGATCAATGAGTTAGGGTTATTCAATCCCTTGCTTATTCGATCATATCGTCTTGCTCTGAAAAGCAAGATTGTTCTCGAGCTTAGTAACATATCGGTGGTTCGTGATTTTCCGAATATCTTCTCGGAAGTATTACCAAGTTGTTCCCTGATCGCTATGTTGAGTTCGTGATCATGTTGGTTTTCTCTAAACCATCCATTCTCCAAGAATCTGTGTTGGATACCCCTGAGCTAGTTGGTTAAGCTAAGCAACAACTTGGAGAGTTGGAAGATAAAAGCTTGTCTGACTTAGTTCGTGTCAAGGGATATCTTTTGTGTGTGGGTGTGTTGAAGAAAGATGATATCTTCATCGATTGGTCCTCGTGATCAGTTGTTGGATCTATTGTCTTGTCCAAACTTTGATTTGAGTGTGGGCTATCCTCAAATCAAATCAGAACCAACGATGTTCGTAATGTTGTCTTACTCGAGGTTGATTCCTTGGGCATACACCATTACATCCTTTGGTCTGACCAATACCATCACATTGTTCACATAATGGTGGAAGTCCAGTTATATAGAAATTCCGATGAGTTGTTATTAAGCCCATCAGCAACATTTTGTCTCCTCCATGATTCGTGCTGAACATCCAGCTAGTGTTGGAAACTTGTGCAAGCATTTTCTTCATGCCCCGTTCATGAAGTATATGTTTGGATGAAAGTAGTGACTTCCTCTAAGTTCACGTGAATTCGAGGGAGCTTGTTTTTGCTTCTTTTGGAATCATCCCAAGTCAGTCATGCATTCGTGCGAAATATTCTATGGTTTGGTAGATTAATTACCTCCACTCCATATGTGTTCCTAGCACACCAAGCCACTGATTGATTGTTCAAGGATAATTAGTTCTAAGTGCTAGTCCTGAAGGTACTAGACAGATTTGTACAAGATTTCGTTATCCTCGATGATGGTTCCCAACCTGAACTCGGTAGTGTTTTGTTATAAGACTACTACGTGGTCATGCTTGTCTAGGACAGTGTGTTCACAGGTGTGTAGCAGAACCAGCTCATGTTTTGGAGCATGCTATCGTAGTTCATTTCCTGAGAATCTCGCAACGTCATATCGTCGATTTGTGTTGCAAACTTTCATTCTCCTTTCTAGACTTGATGAGTCTGGATTATCCTGACACCAACCAGATCCGAATCTCAGGCAGACATGATGGTT
The DNA here is from genome assembly GCF_003073215.2 of Triticum urartu. Taxonomy (NCBI): domain Eukaryota; kingdom Viridiplantae; phylum Streptophyta; class Magnoliopsida; order Poales; family Poaceae; genus Triticum; species Triticum urartu. Next base: position 559,629,137 of record NC_053028.1, read on the forward strand.
GGCACGTTTCTCAAGAACTATAATATTGGTCTCTCTGTAACCCGGTAAAGTGGATGTTGTGGCCAACACACCCACCCGGAAGACTTATTATTGTAGTATCTTGATTGAGAAAGTTGGCCACCTCCCCATAAGGATCTCATAGAATTTATTCCAGTAGTTGTTCCTTATGGATTTTTGTGTTCCCGAAGTCTGACCCTTTACTTGATGTTCTAGATACCAACCATATCAATAAATGGGTTATCCTAGCACATCAAGGAGAACATTTGAAGCGGAGTGCTAAATGTCTCTCGGTCAATCATCCAGATTTGCTTCTTGGCATTGCTAAGGAAAAATCTGAGAAAGTGATGTCCTCCTTTGGATCTGCATCCTCTATCACCGTTCATCATGGTAGTATGTTGTGTTGCCAGGATCCTCAGCACGGATGTTGGTAAAACCTTGATGAATACGGAAATGCTCAAGTTCTTGAGAGCATGCTCAGTCACTGGGTTATATCCTCGATATCAATTGGAATGTGCCTTCCATTGCCGAGTTGTCCTATAACTCTAGTTTCCTCTCCAAACTGAGTATGCCATTCTTTCGAACTCATTCAAATGATCAATTGTGATTTTCCTTAGGCTGGTATAGAGAGTTTCAATGATCTCTGAATCAAAAGTAATTCTTTTTGCCACTTAAGGGATAATTCTACGAGTCATCCTTCTCTAGGGTGTCTCGTCATGGTATCATGGCAATTATCTCCTGACTACCTTGAAAACCATGCACCATCCTACTCCAGCATGGAATTATCGCCTACCAATTTGAACCTTTGTCATATGTTTCTCTTCCATCATCTCTGATGTGTGTTTTGCGTCTTAGCTCAAGGGATGTTTCTACGTCTCATTCCGTGAGTTGATCTTGTGTTCATTAAGATCGATGATCCATTCTTGTGAGGTTGTCTTGCTCTCTTGTTGCCATGTTGGATGAAATTCTCGAAGGAAAGGATGTCAAGATCAAAGATGATGATCGAATCAACGTTCTTATGAAGTGCAACTTGGATCGTGAAGTTTGTGTTAGCTTTGTGCCTCCCTGTCTTCTTACCCAGGCTTTACACTTTATGCTTCCGGCTCGTATGTTGTGTGGAATTGTGAGCGGATAACAATTTCACACAGGAAACAGCTATGACCATGATTACGCCAAGCTATTTAGGTGAGACTATAGAATACTCAAGCTTGCATGCCTGCAGGTCGACTCTAAACCCTAGCATCAAAAATAATTCAACTAGGTTCAAATAAAAATATTTTCAATGAACCCAAAATGCCTTCCCAAAAATGTTCATCATCTTTGGATTGGTCTAGAACCTCTGCCAAAAATGGTGCACATTTGTCTAGGACACTTTGGATTTTTGAATTAATACATAAGTATTTGAATTTGGACATTTAAATCTTATAAATATTTTTAATTGTCCAAATAATCCTGAAAGTACTTGAGGGCTGTTGGGAAATATTTCAAAGGTGCCTAAAATTATTTTCAGGATTTTACCAAGTGGTTTAGTATTTTTACTAAATCAAAAACAACAGCAGAAAATAGAAAAAACAGAAATAAAAGAGAGAGAGAGACTACCTGTGTTACCTATAGTCCCAGCCCACCTGGCAGCCTAGCCACCTGGCCGGCCCACCGAGGGCAGGGGCATCTTCTTCCTCCTGCCAGAAGGCAGAGGAGAAGACAGCCACGGCGCCGCGGCGTGCCACGCCGGCAGCTACCTGCCTGGCTGCCCCCTCGTCGCCCTGGACTCCCTCCGCGATACCACGCACTCCCTCTCCTCTCCCTCACTCGCTGCTCTCTCTCCCCTCCCCTGTCTCACTCTCTTCCCCACCACCGAGCGTGCCCGTCGCCGCCGCTCGTTGCTGCCGCTCCCACCGACGATGCCTTGCCTCCCCGATCAGTCCAGCACCTCCGCCACCTCGCACCACGCCTCTCCATCGAAGAAAGCTAACGCGGAGGCCTCGTGGAGCCGCCATCGTCGCCATCTTCCTCGTCTCTGTCCGGTGATCGCCGTCGTCGATTCGCCGGACGCAGGACGTCCCCGAGCCCACTTAGAGTCTCGTCCAACTCCTCGTGAGCTCCTCTTCTCCTCCCCTCACTCCGTACTCCCGATTTCGTTCCCTAGCTAGCTGCCCCACCGGACCCGAGAGGACTAGCCGCTGTGGTTCCACACCGGCGTGGCCTAGGCCACCGCAGCTCACGTCCGCGCGCGCCACCTTGCTCAGGGAGCTCCCAGGAGCCCAACGCGGCCATCAGCTTGCTCGCTAGCGCGTTGTAGTCCTCGCGCCCGTGGAGCCGTAGCTCCGGCCACCACCTCGCTCGCCGCCGACGCTGCTCCCGGCCACCCCGCAGCCTCTCGTCCGGTCCAATGGATGCGGACGAGCAGGAGCTCCTCGCACATCCCCTCGGCACATCCAGCCGACGCCACAACGCGATTCCGGCGTGTCTCCGCCGCGCCGGATGGTCACCGGCGGCCTCTTCCCGGCTGTGCTGACGTGGCTAGCTTAATTAGCCACTAATCACCGACCCGTGCCACTGACAGTGGGCCCCGCATGTTAATTAAACCCGGGCAGTTTAGTTAACTAGTTTAGCCACTATGACACTGACATGTGGGTCTCGCGCGCCAGGTTTGACCATGGCTGACCGTGTTGACCTGCTGATGTCACCCTGACGCAGAGCTGACGCAGTAATGCATTTTCTGGATTTAGGCTGATTTAAATAACCAGAAAATTCCAGAAAAAGTTTAAACTTCTAAAAATCATAGAAATTCAACTGTAACTCCAAATGAAATAATTTATATATGAAAAATGATCAAAAAAATCCAATCTATCCATCTGTACCATTTTCATGCATGTTAGAACAACTTAAGGCCACTATTTAGAACAAATCAAATGAATGGTATTTAAATAACCACATGTGGAGTTTGAATTTGAACTTTGGGTTCAAACCAACTTCATTTAATTGTGTTGCTAGTTGCATTAGCTCAATCAACAACATATTGCCATGTCATTATCATGCATCAGGTTGTGCATTGCATTGATTGTGTTCCTTCTCTGTTGCCGGTGGTTGTCCCCTCTCGATAGACGTTGTACCGACGTTGTGATCATTGACACTGATGAAGACCCAATGGTATCTTCAGAAGTGCCAGGCAAGCAAAACCCCCTTGTTCATTCCGATACAATCCCACTCTCTCGCTCCTGCTCTCTTTTACTGCATTAGGACAATAACGTTTCAACTGTTACATGCTGCGGTAGCTGAACCCCTTTCCTCTGCATGACCTGTCATTGCAACAGTAAATAGATGAAACCCACTAGCATGAGTAGGAGTTGTTTGAGCCCTGATGTGCCTACTCATTCATGTTTGTTTGTCTTGCCTGCTACTGCTTAGAGTTGAGTTAGGTCTGATTCATCAGGAATGAATTGGAATGTGGTGAACATGTCCGACCGTTGAGAGCTAAGTGTGTGAACACGATTTGGTAAAGGTAGTAGTGAGAGGCCATGTAGGAGTACATGGTGGGTTGTCTCATTGCAGCCGTTCTTAGGAACCAAGTTCTATGTTTGTGATCCATGAGCAGTTACTACCACACATTGGGTTCCGGTAACTCGACCCCTCTCGACTTATTAATCCACTCGATCTCTGTCCAGGAGTTGCAACTAGTTTCTGGTGTTTGTAGGTAGTTTTAGTAGTCTACCAAGTGGCACCCGGTACAGGTGGGCTTGGGACGGACTAGGCACAGTGGCACGGTGTACCAAGTGGCACCCGGATGGTGGGCTTGGGAACCCTGCTCACATCGTTTGGGGCCGTGAGCGATACCCCGGCCGGATCTCCTTGCGGATGGAACCCGAATAGGCGATAAACCTGGACGAGAGACTTGTGTGATTAGTCAGGTCGTGGCCGACTCCCTCACCAGGCTTCCGCTTGAAGGTTGCCGAGATACACGACGTGTACATGGTGGTAAGTGGCGAGAGCGTGTGTGAAGAAGTACACCCCTGCAGGGTTATCATTATCTATTCGAATAGCCAGATTCCTCGGATATGGAAACTTGGACCCCTTGCATAGTTCATAAACAAGTGAAAGTGGATACTCTAAAATGCGCAAGATAAGCGTGAGTGCTATGGATGGCGTTCTCGTAGGGAGACGGGAGCGGATCCATAGTGGAGTATTGATATGGTGAATATTTGGACTCGTGTGCGCCACCTCAAAAGAGTTACTTGCAGTCGTAGTTCAGGTTAGCCATTGAGTCAAAGCTGGCTTGCTGCAGTTAAACTCCACCACCCCCTTTGTTGATACCGATGCATATGTAGTTAGTTCTGATGTAAGTCCTGCTGGGTACATTTGTACTCACGTTTGCTTAATTTATGTTTTGCAGAGAGACTTTAGTCTCGCTAGTAGTTCCACGTGGACTTCGACGTTTAGCTTGTTACCTCAGCTACGATCTTGTACCCTTGGGAGGGTCTTGTGGATAGTCAGGCTTCTGAGCCTTCTTCATTTGTAGTTGTCTATACTCAGACAAGTTAAGCTTCCGCATGTGCTTGTTGCTTGTATGCTCTGTATGTTGGGTCATGAGACCCATGTTTGTAATATCTCGCTCCTCGGAGCCTAATGAATAAATACCTTGAGTCGTAGAGTGATGTTGTGATGCCATGTTGTATTTACACATATCGAGCATATTGTGTGTATGATTGAAATGCTTGGTATGTGTGGGATCCGACAACCTAGTAGTTTATCCTTGGTAGCCTCTCTTATGGGGAAATGTAGTCTTGTGCTTCCATGAGCCATAGTAGTCCGCTACAGCCCGGTTCACCAGAGTCCTGCTAGCCCCGCACTATTGCTCCGGAACACTTGACTGGCCGGCATGTGTTTCACTTTGTTCCTGTGTCTGTCCCTTCGGGGAAATGTCACGCGGTGACATCCGGAGTCCTGCCTAGCCTGCTACAGCTCGGGTTCCCGGAGTCGTGTTAGCCCAGTGCTACAGCCCAGATTCGCACGCTGCTGACCGAGATGCTCGATGTTGATTCATGTATGCCTGTCCCCGTAAGTTAGTGCCACTTTGGGTTCACGACTTGTCATGTCGGCCTGGGTTCTCTGTCATATGGATGCTAGCGACACTATCATATACGTGAGCCAAAAGGCACAAACGGTCCCGGGCCATGGTAAGGCGACACCCGTGGGAATACCGTGCGTGAGGCTGCAAAGTAATATGAGGTGTTATCGGCTAGATCGATGTGACTTGGAATCGGTGTCCTGACAGCTTTTCTATCTTTTCTAACTCTCAATCAAATCTTTTTCCCATGAGTGATAGGTTGTCACCTCATAATTTTGAGATGCTTTCCATAAGCCCACTATAAGCTTATTCCTTTCGTTGTTGGTTTTCCAACAACTCTGTTATATCCTTCTTGGAAGGGTGCTCTCCAAGCTCATTTGTGGCAGAAGTTGGCATTTTTTCTACATTCTTTTATTCCAATGAGCTATCTTCTATTGTTCCTCTCAGAGGCTTTGTGATGTTGCTCGTTTCACTCATCATCGCGAATTGTGAGGATCATTTTCTTTTCGTGTTTATCCAATTAACCTGAGTGTTGTGTTATCTCTTCAAATTATTTTCATCTTATCAAGTCTTGCATCTCTTTTCAACCAAAGTGCTGTTAGAATTTGTTCTTCCTCGTTCTTTGTTTATCTCGTTTCAACCAGAGTGGTTTCAATTTCTTCCTATCCATTGTGCTCGTCATTCATAGCTATGCAACCTCTAGGTTCTCGTCGTATCACATGTTCCTCTTTTCTAACAGAGTGTTTTAAACTTCGTTCATCTCCGTTGTATTATTTTATCAAATTTTTTAACCTCTCAAGGTTCTTTGGTGTCACTCGTTTGTACAAGAAGCAACTTAGTTGTACCTCTTCTCTTCCTCTTTCGTTTCTCTTCGATGCCATCCTAGATCTCGGGATGAGATCCTCTCGTAGTAGTGGAGTGTTGTGACGCCCCGAGTCCGGTGCGCCAGATGCCTTCCAGTAATTTCGTTGCCTCCGTGTGTTTCATTTGTGCTTTCTCTATTTATTTTTGCATTGCATCATGCCATCATGCCAGCATGTCTTTTAATTTTAAAACTCAACTAAATAAATTGCATGGGTCTTTCATCCATTTAAATCGAGGGAAATTCACATGGTGAAATTCTCTATAAAAAATATCAAAGTCTCCCAATATTATTTAGGAGCTATAATAAAATATTCAATTAGTTTGGAACCAACCTCAAACACACTTGCATTTTTTATTCCATGCATATTCTATTTCAAGTTCGTTCCCAAACTTTGCGCCTAATTCTTTTATTCTATTCCCAAGCTCCATGGTAATTCTCAACACCTTTGAAATCTCGTAAAGCCTAGCCTCCATTCAAACTCCTTGACACAAGTTAACATGTTTGGGATTAACTTCTCCTAATTTGTTGGAACCACTTTTGTTGGGCTGGAAATATTCCGTAAAGCTATACAAAAATGTCCCATAATTTTGTTCTTCTCCATGGCCTCTTCTCTTAATTCTGTTTGGCCTATCTCTTTTTTCTGAAAAGAGAAATTGAGAGAGAGGGAGAGGAGTAGTGCAGCAGCCCAGCCAGGTCAGCATGTTCCTCTCATCCCACCAAGGCCCGGTTGCCCTCTCTCTAGAACCTAGCGAGGCTTCTGCCTCCCTCTCCAGCAGCCTCCCTCATACCCTCTCCCCTCGACCCGATCCCCTCATACCGGTGCTCGTTCCCTAGCACAGCCTCCTGTCCTAGCAGCGCTGTTGACCCCAACCTCCTCCCTCTCGGGCCTCTGAAGCCTCCCGCACGCTCAGCTCCTCTTGTCGTCCTCTGCTCGACCGTCGCCGAGATCCGTCGCCGCTTGGAGCTGCTCGAGCCCATCGGGTTCCCAGTGCCGCCGCGCCCTGGTCATGTTCCACTCTCCCTCTTCCTCATTGCCTTGCAGCCATCGTCAGCAGTCCACCGCTACAGTTCAGCGGCAAGCTCTTCCAGCCGCGTCGGATGGTGGTCGCGACAATCGCCGTGGAGTAGCGTGGTGACGACGACATTGACATCAGCGATGGCTGGTGCTCGTGGTGCTTGGGATCGAGCACAAATAGCATATGGGGAGGAGTTGGTGACTGTGTAGGGTGCCTGCAAGCTCTAGGAGCTCGACCATGTGCACGGACGCGAGCTTCCCGGGCAGTGGCAGTGGCGGTAACAAGGTTAGTGGCGACGAGCTCGGGCATCAATGGCCATGGCGGATATAGACATGGAAACGGAGGGGGCAGAGGGAATATGACCGCATGCTCACCGTGGAGCTCAAGAAAGGCCGGCGATAGGTTAGTAGCAGCAGAGTTTTTGCCGGAGTCGAAGAAGGCGGCGGCGATCGGAGGAGGAAGACGTTGCCATTGTGGTCGCAGCGGTGCTCCCCGGCTCTAGCAGAGGGCACCAGAAGACGAGGCGGAGGCCGGTGTGGTCCGTGGACACGAGCTACGGACGCGGAGAGGACGGCGGCCACAGTGGCATAGCAATGATGGCGACGGGCGCATCGGCGAGAGGTGGATCTGGAGGGAGAGGAGGGTGGAGTGGTGAGCTAGTTGGGGAGGGGATGGGATTGAGGGGTCGGGGCGTGGCGTCCTTATCCCCTCCCGGCGTCGGCGCTGGCGAGGTGGCCCGGGACGACCTGCCCCTATAGCGACTTGGTCGCACGAACAAGAGGGAGGGGAGGGACCAGGGATGGTTGGCTGGCCTGGCGGTCCAGCTGGGCCGAGGCCCAGTTAGGGGGCAGGTCAGGGCTTTTCTTCTTACTTTATTTTTTCGATAGAGTTTTGTTTTCCTTTTTATTTATTTCTGTTTTAGTTTTACAAAATGCAACACTAGTCCGTAAATTATTGTTATTAATTAATCTACTGCCACAATTAGTTTAGTAGCCAAATAAATTAGTATAGTATTTTTATAATCTTAAAGCAATTAAGTTATTATTTTAGCCATTGTTATAATCACATAAAGGCGCACTAAAATACTTTACAAAACGTGTTGGGTCACCACCATAATTAGTTATGGAATATTTTCCACACTTTCAACATTTTATTTTGCATGTTTGAGAAATTTGAATTTTGGACCTTAATTTGAATTTGAATTTGAATAGTGACTTGGATCAAGTGGTTTTAGCAACAGTAAAAGTGATGACCTGACATAATTAGTAGGAGATTACTTTAGCTTAATTATCCGGACATCACAATACTCATCCACTACAAGAAATCTCATCCTGAGATTTTAGGAAGTAGAAGGAAACAAAACGGGGTATTCATCTTGAAGACGATCCTTGAGTTCCCTAGTGGCTTCATCTTCAGAATGCTTGCAAGGAATAAATCTATGCTTCGGCAATTCGAACAAGATGAGCATGGTAGCTTACAATATCATTTGAAGGATGTAGTAGATGGACGGTTTTAGTGGCGCAAATGATAGAAGTGGTATGTGTTTTCAACCATTAAATTCCCAGAATGAGGTCGATATTGGATGACTTCAAACCAATGGGGCAAACATGGAATTCCAAGCCTCCAAGTTCAACGGGGACGTTGTGACTAACCATGGTGGTTCGACATTGGCCCGCGGAATGCAGCTTGGTATTTCGGCCAAGTGATTGTGGTTCCAACAGGTAAGGAACACATGTGGCTATCCCACCATGGAGCAGCGGGACCTTCCAGGTAATAAGCCGTGAAGGTGACATAGTTGAAAGGGGATACATCAATAGACTCTAGCTTGAAAGTGATGTCATGGAGCTAGTCATCAGCATCAAGGGGCTGAGATGAGCTGCGGTAGATGACAGGGTTAAGACGCGCAAAGTCTTACGGAGTTACTAGAGCTGGTTGCTGATTCATATTGGGGCACGGGAACTGAGACATGACTCCTTTTATGAACAGGTGATTCAACATTAAACTATTGTTTCATTCCGGCCATGTATTCAGGAGGTGGTGGATTGTTACGAGCACGACCATGACCAGCGGGTCTAACCATCATGCATAAATGCAACAGGGGGGTAATTCAGCAAGGGGTGGAGCAATTGTATGGAGTCATTCACGATGTAATCAGAACAATGAACAAAGGCGCAATTGTACAAAGAAGTAGTCATTGGAGACATACCGATACATATACAGAGCCAATTACACATTGTTCGTATGAGTTTGGACAAGAGAAATATCATAGACATACTAGGCGGCACGCATGCACGCGATGGAAGGATACCACAACGGGACATAGAAAAGGCTACATCAACGCCAGGGATAACCTCTGGAGCGAGAGATTTGCAAGTGATGATGCAGGGTGCCCTCGATAAGAAGATCCCGTGGTTAGTGAATATTGTGAAGCCGAACTTGTCCCTCAATTCAAGAAAGGCATATTACAAATCTCCGGGTGGATGTGATAACAAGAACCTAGGATAGAGTTAGCAAAATCATTTAACCCAAATAGAAGAGAGATCAGAGTCCTAGAGTAAAGGTCGAGGAGTAAAAGATTCTCATACCACCCAACGGCGATGTGAGCCCATAAGCCACACAGCCATGTTCGTAAATAAGTTTTTCCAAGACTAGACTCAACTTCGGCCAAGGAGTTGGAAAGGGGGATGCTACAGGCAGTCGGCTCTGATACCAACTTGTGACGCCCCCGATTCAATATTACACTAATCATACACGCAAATGTGTATGATCAAGATCAGGGACTCATGGGAAGATATCACAACACAACTCTAGACACAAATCAAAATAATACAAGCTTTATATTACAAGCCAGGGGCCTCGAGGGCTCGATACACAAGCGTCAGTGGAAGCAACAATATCTGAGTATAGACATAAATTAAACAAGACCACCTTAAGAAGGCTAGCAAAAAAGCAACAACGATCGGAGAGGCAAGGCCTCCTGCCTGGGACCTCCTAACTACTCCTGGTCGTCGGCGGTCTCCACATAGTAGTAGGCATCTTCGGGGGTAGTAGTAGACATCTGCTGTGGCATCTGACTCCTGGGCTCCACTAACTGGTTGCAACAACTGGGAAGAAGAAAGAAGGGGGAAAATTGGTAGCAAGGCAACCGTGAGTACTCATCCAAAGTACCCGCGAGCATCAGATCTATACTAAGAATGCATTGGTATCAAATGGAAGGTTTATATCTGTGGACTGAACTGCAGAATGCCAGAATAGAGGGGAAGGCCTAGCCTATCAAAGTCTAGCATCTTCAAGCAGCTCCAAGCTTCTTGCAACATGTAGAAGAGTATAGAATAGCAGTTTAATTAACAAGCATGTTGTAACACTAACACCCAAAGATCCTTCCTCGACACCCTACGAGAAAGCAATCTCGTAGCCACATGTCTCAAGTATCCATTTCTAGTTATATAAGATCGGGATAGAAGTCTGGACATCCATTACTGTGGACACGGTATTCGAATATATATCTTCCCTATAGGGGTGCACCATGTTACCTAACACGCTTCATTACTCTGGCCGGACACACCTTTCTGGGGTCAATGCCCGGCCTCGGAAGATTAACATGTTGCAGCCCTACCTAGGCTCAGCAGAGAGTTCCCCGTCGGTCTACATCCTAAGCACTCTTGGGTCTTGGGCCCATTGCCCGTTGCACTCCGGGTCATTGCGAGCAGGGTGGATACCAGCACCGCCTCAGATGGCCAGCATGATCCGACCGTGCCGCAATGGTGAACTGGACGTCTGACAATGTTTCGGCTGATACTGCGACATCCCATATCTATTCTCGCATGGTGGTTACTGCGTAAGGGCCAAAGACCAACTCAGAACAAATACCCAAACCTATTAGTGCATTGGGGTCTCGCGGATGCGAGCAGAGACTCACGATAATGTGACCCCATCGCCCCGTCTCGTGGACTTATGGCAAGGGCCCAGAATGCCTGGCCATGCCTCATAGAAAACTCGCGGGTGCTCTACGGGCCCGCCCGACTTTCACATCAACTCGCAGGTACCCCTCAGGGCCGACCCGACTTCAACAAAGGTCTCAAGTGAAAAGTCAAGGTAACCGTGTGTCCAAACATCAAGGGGAAAACCCGAGGAATCACCCTTGGTGGATTCCACTCGATGTAATCATCAAGGTGAATGTAAGAGGAACCACCCTCGAGGTTTACACTTGAGGGGTTGCATGACAGAGTTGTATCGGGAGGGGTCAAGGAGGAATCACCCTCGATGAACATGACCGAATAGCTACACTACAGAGTTATCATGAGGAGTGCATTATGAGGTATCACCCTTGGCACTCGATAGTAGCTCTGCAGGGCCGAGCAACAAAAGGGGCGTGATGTGATGTGAGGTGTCGGGCTCTGGTCGTTGCTCACATTGATCGAGTCGTCGATGATGAAGCAGGGGCAACAAGGATGTCGGCGTCCCGGGAACAGGGGTCCCCAGACTTGCCTGCCTGCAGCCCGCTGCGTGGCTGAGCCAGCAGGCCGTACGGCCCATCTTGACCAACAAGGCACCCAAGACCCTCGCGAGGGGCCAAGCCTCGCGAGGCGGATGACATGAGACCTCCTCTGGAGTGGCCTAGTTAGGCAGGCTCACGAGGAGCGGAGATATCAAGGCGAGGCGAACCTCACGAGGCTCTCGTGACGTGAGCCATGAAAATCGACACCAGGCGGGCACCAGGCGGGCACCAGCGCATGCAGTGTCCTTATTTCCTCTTTGATGCTAAGGAAACTAGCGCAGGCGAGGAGTACCGAGGCATCATACAAAGGTTGCCATTTTGGTGCAACAAGACCAAGACCAGAAGGATGGCAATACGGAGGTCATCGTGGAGCCCAAGACGGCGTTACCACCAGAGCCTTTCGCAGGCGCAGACCACCTTTTGTCAGGATGGCTTGTACTAGCTGCACCCTTCAAATTAGCCCGCCATTGTTGGCTCCCTTCCTGCTCAATATTTGGGAAGAGGACCAGGGCCTCTATAAGTAGGGGTAGCCACCACCATAGAAAGGGGAGGCGAGGACAAGAGGACGGCATCTTAGATCACTCTCCCACCCACACATGTTAGCCACACACAAGAACACCTCAACCTCCGGAGGTTGTTCTTCCCCTTGTATTGTTCATCATCAGCCCAAGAGGAAATCCACCACCACCACACTGGAGTAGGGTGTTACACCACAACGGTGGCCCGAACCAGTATAAATCCTGTGTCTTTCTGTGTTGTGAGTTCGTCGATTTCGTCCGCGAGATCTTAGCGAGCTAGGGCGTAGATCGGTAGGAGGGAAAGACTTCGCGCACATCTCAGTGTTCGAACCTTAAGGGTTTGCCGGAACCCCACATCCGACATTTGGCGCGCCAGTTAGGGGTGCGCCGAAGCTTTCCTTCTGTCAGTTCATCGCTCCACCGCTCATCGTCTCCGTGGCGGACGCTCGCCGCGCTCGAGCTAAGCGCCAGGCTGCTGTCACTGCCCGCGTTGCTCAGACAGCTCCCATCGGCTGGCCACCACGTCGTTCTCCGTCCCCCGCCGCCAATGCTACCGCTGGCCCGGTGGGGAATGAGCAGCAAGTGTCTTTGCTGCAACCTTCGGTGTGGCAGGGCGGCCGCACCGCCACTCCATCACTGGCCCCAGCCGGTTCTTCGTCTCACGCACACCACGCCCCCATGGAGGCGCGAGCCGCACTCCTCGCCGCAAACAAGCTCATGTGCTACCGCCCAGTCGACAACCTCTACGAGGAGTGGCTCGACCGCGTCGCCGAGCTCGTCCGCCCCGCAGGGGGCTCCCCGACACCGTCCCTCTCTCGGCCTCACCCTCAGCCAGCCAAGGGTGACGAGGCCCGAGGCACGCCTCCACCACCCCAGCCCAAAGACAGCGCCTTGGCACCAAGGCGCGCGGCCCTGCGATGCGATCCGCCAAAACTGGTGCCCACGCGCGAAGAGAGAAGCTGCCAAGAAATCCCACGGCCATGAGAAGCTGCACCCGCGCTTCCCGCACCGCCTCTTCAAGACCGTGCGCCGCTTGTGGTGGCGCCACGCGGACCTCGACAAGACCAAGCTCCACCCCCGAGGCGGGCCCCAGTAACCACGGCCGGCTGCCGCGCCTTCACCCCCGAGTTTCGCAGCGTCGCCTGGCCAGGCAAGTTCAAGCCGGATCTGCCTCCTCGCTATGACGGCACCGCCGACCCCGTAGAGTTCCTATAGCTCTATGAGCTGAGCATTGAAGCAGCCAACGGCGATGAGAAAGTCATGGCGAACTGGTTTCCCATGGCTCTCAAGGATGGGGCCCGCACCTGGCTCCAGAACTTGCAGCATGGCTCGATCTCCTCCTGGGACGAGATGCGCGACCGCTTCGTCGCCAACTTCCAGGGCACTCGCGACCGCCCGCCGGCCGCGACCGATCTGCGCCGCACCAAGCAACAACCAGGGGAGACCCTCCAGAAGTACATCCAGCGCTTCAACAACACCCGCCTCAAGATCCCCAAGGTCATGGATGAGGCCATCATCTCCGCATTCTCCGACGATATCCATGATGTCAAGATGAAGGAAGAGCTCGCCATCCATGAGGAGCTCTGCACGTCACATGAGCTATTCAACCTGGCGACTAGGTGCGCAAGAGCTGAGGAGGGGCACATTTCCCTCCTTGAGCTGCCAGCCGCAGGCGTAGAGGAGAAGAAAGCCAAGGCCAAGGACGTGAAGCGCAAGGAAGCGGTAGTGCTAGCTGCGGAGCCCGACACCAAACGGGGCAGAGATCAGCCCGAGTCATCCAAGAACAGCCGACCGTTCTGCACCTTCCACAACCTAAACACCCACAACACCAGCAACTGCCAAGAGCTCCGAGCCCTACGCGAGGGACGCTACGGTCGACGCCCCGAGTGCAGCGACCGGGGCTACGGCCGTGGAGGACGACGAGGGGGCGGATGCTGGGACGACCGCGGCCCGCACCAGGAATGGCGCGACAGACCTCATGAGAACCGCTGGCAGGACCATCCTCGCGAGGGGCCCTAGAGGAACTAGCCTCATGAGGATCGCCCCCAAGGCAACACCGGTCTTCCCTCACTACCGCCGCCAAGAAGGAACGACGACTATCATCAGGACGAGGGGGCTGGGGGCTTCCAGGAGCCGTGTGCAATCGCCTGCATCTTGGGCGGCGCCTAGGCCCCAGCCTCTCAGCGCACCTTCAAACGATTCACCCGCGAGGTGAACACGGCGCTCCCCAAGCTTGAGGCCGCGCGCCCACTCAAGTGGTCCCAGTGCGCCATCACTTTCAACTCGGCAGATCAGCTCAAGTGCGCGGCCACCATCGGTGTCCTCCCGATGTTGTGTTCCCCAGTCATCAGCAATGTGCGGGTTACCAAGACTCTCATTGACGGCGGTGCAGGACTCAACGTCCTGTCCGTCGACACTTTCGACAACCTCCAAGTGCCATATGAGCAGCTCCAACCTACCAAACCTTTCTCGAGAGTGACCGACGGCTGCACCACACCGATAGGGTAGGCCCGCCTGCCTGTCACCTTTGGCACACACGACAACTACCGCACTAAGCTCATCGACTTCGACGTCGCGCACATCCACCTGCCGTACATCGCCATCCTTGGGTATCCGGCCCTGGCGAAGTTCATGGAGGTCACCCACCACGGCTACAACATCCTCAAGATGCCTAGAAGTGGAGGGGTCATCACGGTCCCGTGTGAAACGAGATATGTGGTGTGCTCCCTCGCAGGACCTCAGGAGGATGGTGTCACGGCAGGAGCCTCTATAGGATCAGCGTCCGTACCAGGGGCGCCTCCCTCCATCGCATAGGAAGGCGCGCCCGGCGCCCTCCTCGGGCAGGGCTCGGGGGCTCTCTTCTGAAGGGCTTCAGACCTTGCCCACCTCACGAGGGAGGCGCTTGGGCACCACTTGGAGGCGTGCTATGTGGCACGTTTTCCTCAGGAGAACATCGGGCAAGGGGTGCTCGCCACTCAGGAGTTCATCGCCAAGACCACAAAGGAACTGCAAGACGCAAGAGCCATGCGCGGCGACAGACGCTCGCAGGGCGTGGCGCATCACCCAGGCGAGAGTGCCGAGCTGCGTGTCTGCATCGACATTCCAGGGCTCAACAGAGCCGCGTCTCAGGAGCGCTTCTGGCCTTCACGCGTGGGCCGTTGTGGAGGCCCGCCACACAGCTATGTTCGCATGCCCCTCGGCTTGCCGAGCGCGGCATCGGCCTATCAGCGCGCCATGCGGCGTGACCTGGCGGCTCAAGAGGCCAGGTACCGCGTCGTCTTGGAGGGAATGGAGACGGTCTTCAGGGAGCCTCCTGAGCCCCCAGAGCCTCCCGAGGCTCTGGGCTCTAGTGGCTCATGAGGAGTCGTTTCTTCGATGCACGCCTTCAGCCGCATCAACTCTGCTTCGTCTACAGAACCAGGTGACATCTTCCAAGCTCGTTAAGCTGGGAGCGCCCCTTGGGCGGCATTATTCCCAGGCCGTGTGGGTCCGTCCCTATGGCATGTATCCCATTTGCTTATGTCTTTAGCTTACCATGCTGGGGGCGCCCCTCGGGCTGCATCATCCCCAAACCGCCGCTCGGGCCGCACCCAGTGTCATGTATCTTCCTGCATTTACTCAAGCTGATTTGCCTTCCCCTACTTAACCTGCCTACGGTTATCGCCTGCCCGATTGCCACCCGCCGTGGATACACTCACCCCGTGCAGTTCGCTTGCGCGTTAAAAGGGGGGCTCCTGAGCATCATGACTTTGGAGCTCTTACTGGCTCTCCAGCCCTCACCCCCTGGCCTTGACCACGGCATCGCGACCTGGCATACCAGCGGTGGCTGAGCTCGCTCGAGGGCCGGGACCTGAGGACGTAGAGTGCTTGCACCTGACTGCCTTGTAGGAACACACAGTAACCAAGACTCAAGTCCAGGCGCAACCCGCCTTGAGGTAGGGCCTCATGAGTCCCGCGCTGGCTCACGAGTTCCCAGATACACCTCGCTGCCCTACCGTGCAAGCCACGTGTCAGGGCGGGGCTGTACACACCCCGAGGGCTCCTCCTGGAAGGGGGGGCCACCCCACGCACAAGTAGAAGCACCATGGTCTGCGCTGGCCGTCGACACTGCCGAGAAGCGTCTATGCGCGTGTGCAAGCGGAAGCACTATGCTCCGCGCTGGTGATAAACAACTGAGGGCGGCCCCACAGGCGTACCAACCTCAGTGAGCCCAAAGCTCATCGTCCGGCCTCACCGCAATGCCTCCCCTCGAGAGAGCCGCACGAGGGGGCTGGGCACGGGGGTTGCTGTCACACCCTAGCTAGCTCATGCATTAGAGTGCTTGCATCATGTTCAATTATCAGAAATTTGCAAATGGGGATGACAGAACCCCCAACACGCCCCCTAATAACAACTAGGGTTTACTAAACATAGTTTCAATGAACCTGAAATGCCCTTCCAAAATGTTCATCATCTTTGCCTTGGTCCTAAACCTCTGACAAAAATGATGCATAAATTTCTAGGTCATCCTAAGGTCACTGGATGAAATCATTAACTATTTGAATTTGGGCATTTAAATGCTAATAAATATTTTAATTGCTCAAATAATCCTAAACTAAAATTTTCCCTGTTGGATTTATTTCAAACAGTGTCCATGTGAAGTTTGGTGAATTTTGAAAGTGCCTAGCTATTTTTAGTAATGCCACAAACTTGCGTGAAATAAAACAAAACATTAAATAAAAGAGAGAGAGAGAGAGAGAGAGAGAAAGGCCAGAGGCCACTTACCTAGCTGGCCGACCTGGTAGCCCAGCATTGTGCTGGCCCGTGCCAGCCAGCTGCTTCCTCCCGCTAGGCAGGCAGGCAGGAGGTGTCGCCGGCGCACGAGAGCTCGCCACCACGCCACCTTCTTGCCGCCTCACCCCTGGACACCTGGGCGAGCTCCACGTCGCCGCCTCGACCCCGCGGACACCTCGCTCACTCCTCTGTCTCTCTCTCTCTCTCTCGCCCTCTCCTCGCCATGGCCGACGCTGCCTTGCCCGCACCGCCGTAGTTCTCGCGTCCACTGTCGTCACCGCGCCGCACTGCCATGTCCAAGAGCTTCGCCGTCCTCCTCTCCGTCGAGGAGACCGAGCCCCGAGCGCTCGCCTGCCCTGGAGCCACCGCAACAGCCTCGCCCGACCTCGCCGTCGCCGGAGATCCCCTTCATCATCACCACCGCACCAGCTCATCCCCGACCTCGCCGTATGCTCTGCCGTGATCACCATGAGCTCAGCTACCTGCCCATCCTCTCCGTTTTCCTTCTCGAGCACCGCAGCGACCGCACCAAGCTCGGTCGCACCCGCCGCCGCCATCGCACATCGCCGTCGTGGCCACAGCCACGTTGGCTAGCAACCGAGCACGTCATCATCTTCACCGCACTCACAGGAGCCCGTAGCACCACCGCACGCTCCTCGCCGTGCCTCCTAGCGACTAGTTCGACCTCGCCCGAACTCCGGTAGCCGCAACGCTCGTCGCCGGCGATGTTTTCGTCCACCCCAGCTCCACCCACTGCCACCACTCGACGCGGCTTGCTCCCAGCTACGTGTAGGAGGTCTCCGCCGTCCATTTGGTCGTCGAAGTGCAATACCCGCACTGCCCCGCCGTGTCTGGCCTCGCCGGCGGCTAAACGCCAGTGAGTTTGACCCCGCTGACCCAGTTTGACCTCGGGTGGTCCCAGTTTGACCCCCCAGGGTCACTGACGTGTGGGCCATGCCCCTGTTTAGTTTAGTGTTAGATTAGTTAATGCTTATTAATTTAGTTAATGGGTTGACTCACTAACATGTGGGCCCAGGCCCTAATTAACCTAGATTAGTGCTAACGTAACACTAACTAACTCTGTTAGTTAGTTGTTACACTGACAAGTGGGTCCCTGCCGTCAGGTTTGACCTGGCTAGCGCCTTTGACCTGCTGACGTCACCCTGACGCAATGCTGATCCAGTAATTCAATTACTGGAATTATTCTTATACAGGAAATTCCAGAAAATGATCTAAACTTCAAAAATTCATAGAAATTAATCTATAACTCCAAATGCAAAGATTTATATATGAAAAATGATCAGAAAAATCCAATCTGTCCATTTGTAATGGTTTCATGCATGTCAGAACACTTCAACCTTGCTGTTTAGGTGAAACAAGCTAATGCACTAATATGGCTTCATGTCATGAGCTTATATTTGAATCTTTGATTCAAATGGACTCATACCAACCTTTTTTTAGAATGCATTAGCCAAAACACAACCATACTGCCATGTCATAGCATGCATCATATTTTTGCATATTGCCATGTAATGATTGTGTTCCGTGTGTTCTTCGTGGTAGGTTCTGCCTCCGAGGATACCATCGAATATCCGACTGAAGGGCAGTACCCTACTACTACTCCATCAGGCAAGCAGCCCCATTGATCATATCGATACAATCCCAAGTTCTCACTCCTGCTCTCATTTACTGCATTTAAGACAACAACGTTTCAAACTGCTATGTGCTGCGGTAGTTGAACCATTTTCCTCTGCATGACCTATCATTGCCATAGTAACTAGATGAAACCCACTAGCATGTGTAGGAGTTGATTGAGCCATGTCTGTGTTTCCTACCTTGCTATGCCTGCTATGCTTAGAGTTGTGTCAGGTCTAGTTCATCTGGGTGATGGGCTAGAGTGAAATGAATATGTCGGTAATGTGACTGATGTGTTAAACACGATTTTGGTAAAGGTATCGATGAGAGGCCATGTAGGAGTACATGGTGGGTTGTTTCATTGTAACCGTCCTTAAGCACCGAGATCTGTATGTGTGACTTAAGAACCAGCTACTACCACGCATTGGGCCCGAAACCAATAGACCCTATCGGCTTCTTAACCACCCTAGTTCTTTGTCCAGGAGTTGCAACTAGTTTCTGGTGTTTATAGGATATGTGTTGGTGGCCGTGCGTAGTGCTGACCCTAGGGGTGGGCTATGATGCGGTATATACACCGTGGCCGGGCATGCTAGGCGCCCATTTGGTGTCTCGGAACCCTGTACACATCGTTCGGGGCCGTATGTGGAAACCTCGGCCGGACTCCCTACGGATGGAACCTGGATAGGCGATAAACCTGGACTGGAGACTTGAGTATTTAGGTAGGCTGTGGCCGACACCCTCGTTGGGCTTCCGCTTGAAGGTTGCCGAGTACATGTCGTGTGAACGACGATAAGTGGTGAGAGCGTGTATGAAGAAGTACACCCCTGCAGGGTTAACCCTATTTGAATAGCCTCGTCCGCGGTAAAGGACTACTTGGTTTCTTATACAGTTCATAGACAAGTAAATGGATACTCCTAAAAGCCTCAAGACAAGTGTGAGTGCCGTGGATGGCCCTTTCGTAGGATGACGGAGGAGGATCCACGATGGTGTATTATTGTGGAGAGTAGTGGACTCGTGTGCGCAAAAAATTTACAAACTGTTGTCTAGTAGGATAGGTTAGCCAAGAGTTAAAGCTAGCTTGCTACAATAACCCCACTTTCCTTCTTGAGAATGTTGCATGTATATTAGGATCTGTTGTAAGACTTGCTGAGTACCTTTCTACTCATGTTTGCTTAATTGCTGTTGTAGAAGAGAACACCGCCCCCTCCGACGGGTTTTATGTAGATCTCGACGTTGATGACTAGCTCGCCACCTAGGTGGTGATTCCGAGCCATGGAGGGCCTTGTAGATAGACAGGCTTCGTCAAGCCTTCTTCCTTTCAAGTTGTCTGTACTCAGACAAGTTTGCTTCAGCATGTGCTTGTATGTCTGTATGACTTGAGTGCCGGGTCGTGTGACCCCTACCTGTATGAACATATTATGTAAGGCTCTTTGGAGCCTTATGAATAAAGTACTTTGAGTTGTAGAGTTTTGTTGTGATGCCATGTTGTATTTACACATGTCGAGCATATTGTGTGTATGTTTGAAATGCTTGGTATGTTTGGGATCCGACAATCTAGTTGTTTATCCTTGGTAGCCTCTCTTATGGGGAAATGTAGTCTTGTGCTTCCATGAGCCATAGTAGTCCGCTACAACCCGGTTCACCGGAGTCCTGCTAGCCCAGCACTATTGCTCCGGAACACTTGACTGGCCGGCATGTGTTTCACTTCGTTCATGTGTCTGTCCCTTTGGGGAAATGTCACGCGGAGACATCTGGAGTCCTGTTAGCCTGCTACAGCCCAGGTTCCCGGAGTCCTGTTAGCCCAGTTGCTACAGCCCGGATTCATATGCTGTTGACCGACATGTTCGATGTTGATTCATGTATGCCTGTCCTCATAAGTTAGTGCCACTTTGGGTTCACGACTAGTCATGTTGGCCCGGGTTCTATGTCATATGGATGCTAGCGACACTATCATATACGTGAGCCAAAAGGCGCAAACGGTCCCGGGCCATTGTAAGGCGACACCCGTGGGAATACCGTGCGTGAGGCCACAAAGTGATAGGAGGTGTTATAGGCTAGATCAATGTGACTTGGAATCGGGGTCCTGACAGTTGTGCTCGCGCCACACCCAAGCGCACCCCACCCAACCAGGTCTCTCGGACCTGTGTATCGTGCGCCCCTCCCGAGGCCTCGGCAAGGGCAGGTATGGAAATTGTTTGGACGTCAAGGGGGACTCCTGAGCATCGCGACTCAGGAGCCTAACTGGTCACGTAGCCCCTCACTCCTTGTTCTATCCTGGTCTCCGGTCGGCCCAATGGCGGTTGAGGTATGCGCGGGGCCGGGCCCTACCGACGTAGAACATCAGACTATCATTGCGAACTCGCCCTATAAGCTGTTTGCGCGTCAAGGGGGACTCCTGAGCATCGCGACTCAGGAGCCTAACTAGTCACGTAGCCCCTCACTCCTTGGTCCGTCCTAGTCTCCGGTCGGCCCAATGGCGGTTGAGGTATGCGCGGAGCCGGGACCTGCCGACGCAGAATGCAAAGTAAATAGGAAGGAAATCGCAAAATCTTGAAGCAAATATTATAAACATATTTTCCTCACACATTGTCCTCACGATACCAAATGAAAAGTCTAAACGGCTCCCTGAGGCCTAACGCATGTTGCAGGAACGAAACAGGAGAGTAGCCGCAGGTCACCCTTGGACGCCGCCATCACCTGCGGAAGGCGCAACTCGTGAGCAACTTGTCTCCGCCTTCACCACCAGCTACAGGATCGGCGACATCGCCGGACATAGGAGCGGAGACAAAGCCGCGGAACTTCTCCAACAAGGCCTCCACCTGACCTTGCATGGCTGCGGCGGTGGCCTCGTATTAGTCTTCAGCCACAGGCTCCAGCAGCTCGTCAAGGCAAGCGTCGGGGTCGCGAAGGTGCAGGTGGCTGAAGACGCGAATCAATGCAGCTGAAGATAGAACACGAGCCTCTGCCTCCACCATAGGAACAACGCCATCAACGACTTTCTCGAGCGCCTGCACCAAGAGTGGAAGCAGCTGGGCGGGGCCATCCTCGTCAGTGGCCAGTGACCTCTCTAGGCCGTGCTAGTAAAGCGTCTACAATGCCTTGCGGGACCTCTTCTCGAGATTGGCAAAGGCCGCACGGCCTTCGGTCAGGACTCGTGCCTTGGCGTCGAGCTCAGCCTCCCTCGCCTTCACCTCCCGCTCCAGCTCCTCCAACAGGTCGTGCTCGGCGGCCTGCGTCCGCCCCAACTCTGCCAGCTCAGCATCACGGTTCTTGACGGCATCCTCCCAGGCCTTCACTTCCCCCTCCTTCACTTGGTGGCACCGTGCTTCTTCGGCGAGCTTGGTGCGCAGGCCCTGCAATTCGTCCTCCAGCGCCTGGCAGCGGTCGCGGGCGACCTCGGTGTCTTTCAACGCCATCTCACGACCAGCTGCGGCATTGGCAGCACCCCGCTTCTCATTCTCAGAAGCCGCAGTGGCCTGGCACAGTGCCGCGCGAACCGCCAAGTCGGAATGGAGCCAGCCTAAAGCCAGCTCCAGGCGCCCGGCCACAAGGCGTGGGTCTGCACCCTGGAGATCCGCCTGTAGCTGTGTCATCGCTGAGAGAGCACGTTCCAGAGTAGCAGCGGGAGCAGAAGAACCTGGGAGCGGGGGTGCACCAGTGGGAGGAGGCGACATCATCACCAGGGCCTGGGGGACCGCGACCTCCGGAGCAGCTGGCACCTCGTCAGCCGCGCCAGGCGCCGGCGCCTCCGGAGCTAGCGGGGCCATGGGAGCTGGTTCCACGTGGCGATGGTCCTCTTGGCCCCGCGAGGATGACCGAGCTAGGGAGATGCGGGGCTCCCACCTTTCCCTGAGGAAGGAGGCACGGGCACCACATCTTCCTTCACCTTCTTCGCAGAAGACGTCGGCCTGACCAACCAAGGGCCAGCATCAGGAAATGAAGAGTGCAAATAGGGTCAAGGTGAAGCTCGAGACACTTACTGATCCACCGCGACATACTTCCTCTTAGGAAGCCTGAAGCCCGACAGCATCGAGGCGGAGACGGCATCGCGAGGCACCAATGACAACCTGCCCCTCGTCCGGACGGAGGGCTGCTTCCTCTTCCCTTGGCGGGCGTCGGCCTCGGCATCGTCAGGAAGGGCGCGGAGGATCTCGGCCTTGCTCAGAGGGGAAGTCTCCCAAACCTCTTCCAGAGTCTTCTCCGGGTCCACCTCCTCTTCCCCCCTCCCCGCGGGGCTCGCCAGAAAACACCTCCACCGGTTTCGGTACTGCGGGGGTTCCCAGGAGCGCTGGCGGCACCAGCCCACGCGCATCAAAGGATGGCCTGGAGGCAATGAATTCCTCCTGATCCTTGCGCTAGAACAGGGGGGACAAAGGCGCTTGGTGGGTACTCATGATTGTCCCCAAGTATGAGGCGCAAGACAGCAGCCAATTCATCATCAGGCAGGGCCCTTGGCCTCAGGAGGGTCATGTCCCCCTCTTCTTCAAGCTCCCACAGGGGGCGTGCACGCGCCTGGAGTGGAGCTACTCGCAGGGTCAAGAACTCCCTCAGAAGAATGACCCCCATCACCTTTTCCGCCCTCACGTTGCCCGGCTTCAGGTCGGTCACCATCTGCCCCAACACCAACGACGCCCGCTCATCAGCAAGCTCCACCCTGGGCCATGCCCCGTGGAAAGAGGGCGCCGCCGTGGGCAACGCCAGACGCGGATCGGCGCACTTGGCGTCCATCATGACCCATTTGGATCAAATGTTATCAGCCCTCTTCCCGGTGCTCGAGATTGAGTTGGCCTTGCCGGATGCAACGAAGTTAGCGCATCCGGAGATGTTACCCTCACTGACACGGAGGAAGAAGAAATGGCGTAGGAGCACCACAGACGGCATCACACCCAGGTACGCCTCACAATAGTAGGTGAAGATGGAAAGGAGGAGGATAGAGTTGGGATGGAGATGCAGCGCCTGCAGCCCATAGTGGTCGAGGACTTCGTAAAAGAAATCGGAGAAGGGAGGAACCAACCCGACAGCGACGCTGCTCGAGAAGAAGGGGAAGAAGGTGCTTTCCTCGGTCTCTGGCGCGTCGGAGGCAAGCCGGAGCTCGGTGTTCCCCCACTCATTGCTCTCGCCCGCCGTCAGCAGGCGCACGGAGGCGATGCTCTTCTCCATGATGGTGGGCACCACAAGGGCCGGCTCATACCAAGCCGGCGCTGAGGAAGCCTTGGCCTTGCGCGGCGCCATGGATCACAGCTGCGGAATGAGATCAGAGCGGATCTGGAGATAGCGATGGCGGAGAGCAAGGAAGGGGATCTGGAGCAAGGAGAGGAAGAAGCAATGAAGGTAAGTGGTGCCTGCGCCAGCCTTTTGTCAGGGCGAGCAGTTGCCGAGGTAGCATGGGGAAGCGGAGATGCCCAAGACCAATCAACCGCCACGCGCCAACCAAGGCCGCAGGCTTTGGGGGCTCGCGGTGCTCCGTGCTTGGCCCTTGGCTTCGCCGTGAAGCCAAGCCCGAGCGCACCTTGGGCCCGGGGGCTACTGTCGGCGTCCTGGGAATGGGGGTCCCTAGACTTGCCTGCCTGTGGCCTGCTGCGTGGCTGAGCCAGCAGGCCGTACGGCCCATCTTCACCAACAAGGCACCCAAGACCATCGTGAGGGGACAAGCCTCGCAAGGTGGACGACACGAGACCTCCTCTGGAGCGGCCTAGTCAGGCAGGCTCACGAGGAGCAGAGATATCAAGGCGAGGCAAACCTCATGAGGCTCTCATGACGTGAGCCATGACGATAGACACCAGGCGGGCGTGAGCGCGCGCAGCGTCCTTATTTCCTCTATGATGCAAAGGAAACTAGCGCAGGTGAGGAGTACCGAGGCATCAGGCAAAGGTTGCCATTTTGGTGCAACAAGACCAAGACCAGAAGGACGGCAAGACGGAGGTCATCATGGAGCCCGAGATGGCGTCACCGCCAGAGCCTTTCGCAGGCGCAGACCACCTTTTATTAGGATGGCTTGTACTAGCTGTCCTCCTTGTGACAGCCTGATTTTGCCCTCTCTTATTTGCCTGATTTTCATTTGGATTTATTTTGAAAGTTGGGGTTTCTGAATCTTTTTATATGGACTTAAACACTTGGGTACCCTTGACTTTCACCCAAGTGCATCATTCCCCTCTCTAATCATCATTCCCCTTCTGATCCATCTCAAAATAATCTTGGGAATATTTTTCTTAAATGAAAAATATTCATTTTCTTCACTAAAACCCAAGCTTGTTCAATGAGCTCCAAAGCAGCCCTCATTTTTATGGCCCACAAAAATCTGAGAAAATTCCCAAATATTCTTTGATCCCTAGGGCACCTTCCCGAGCAAAAATATTTCATCACTTTTTGGAATATTTTTCCTACAGAAAATATTTTCTATTCTAGACAAAAATGGTGGTTTCTACAGCAACTACCATTTTACTTGCTCCCCTGTGCCTGAATTTTCTTGTGCATCATCACCTTAGTAGATGATGGCTAGTCTCCAAAGCACAGCCCCCAACTCCCAGCCATTTAACCTCAGTAACACCTCAAAGTTACTGATCAGAAACTTACCTGGCGTGTGAAATCTTCTCTACTGCACCTGGAGCCAAACAAAGGCGTGGTAACATTCGAAAC
The DNA here is from genome assembly GCF_003073215.2 of Triticum urartu. NCBI lineage: Eukaryota > Viridiplantae > Streptophyta > Magnoliopsida > Poales > Poaceae > Triticum > Triticum urartu. The sequence continues at coordinate 559,654,140 of NC_053028.1, forward strand.
TACCAGGAACAACGTGCCAGACATGGAGTTTGGGCTTAGGTCGGCATGAGGTCATAGTTCACGCGGTGACCGCGTTCGTCCAGGTGTGCTGGCATGCAGCCGACGCGCTCTACGACGCGCCCGAGCCTCTGTTGCTCGTGTGCTCGCTTCCCCGCTTGCCTAAGCGTGCCAAACCTCACCACCATCATCGTCTCAACGCCATTTACTCCTCCCTGGCGCTCGCCGATGCCGGAGCTTGCCGCAGCGAGCACGGGCACGGTCCGACCAACCCAATAGTGCGGTGCGTATTGTGCTCGTCGCCATCTCCTCGTTCCTGTGCTCATCCCCGCTCGCCCACAGTTCCCGCGTGAGCTGCGTCACCATCTCCCCCTCTCAATGACGCCGCTCATCGCTGGGCGCCGTGGACAGGTGTCCACCGGCGGAGCCCGAACCCCCCTTCTTCGCTCGCCTATAAATGGAGCTGCCCCAGCCTCCTCGAGCACCATCCACCACTCCCACACACCCCACAAACGCATAGGAAGCCGTAGCCCGGCCGGGCAGGCCACGGGCCGCCGCCCTGGAGCTCGAGCTTGCCGGCGATCCCCTCTAGTCGCCGAAGTAGCTCCAGCCCCTCCCAGGCTAGGGCGATCCTTCCAGGGCCTCCACCTCTCTCCGGTGAAGCCATCCCTTCCCCCTGGAGCCCCAGGAGCTGCCTTTGCTCGCTGTCTTCTTCATCTCCGGCGACCCCCGCCCTCTGCCTCCGTTTTCAAGGAAGATTCCAACATGGTCCGACTGCCCCTAGCTATGCTACAGGTACGGGAAGGTGCGCCTCAACCCCCTCTCTCGATTCCTCCCTCTGGTTTTGGCCAAGGAGCCCTCGTCGCCGGCGAGAGCTCCGGCGAAGTCGTGACCTTCCTCTGTTTCCTTCTCCCTTCCTTCTCACCCGACTAGCGGGGCCCGCTAGTCAGCCACTCTGTACGCGCGTGAAGCGGTACGAGTGGTGGCATCCTGAGGCTTTATGCCTTCGACGTCACCCCCTAGTTTGTTTATTTAAATTCAAATTTCATTCAATTCCAGAGAGCTTCAAACAGCCATAACTTTTCAACCATAAGTCCAAATGAATTGATTCTTTTTTGCATTATGTTCTTTGTAAGGAAATCTAGCGGCTCACCAAAAATGAGATTTTTCTGAGCTGTCTAGAATTTCTGGTGATTTTCAGAAGAGTTCTTGATATTTTCTTCTTGTGTTTAAAATTATTTTCAGAGGGTGAGGCTTGTCTTGAGGATCACCAGAAGGCTTGTGAACCTCATTTGCACTAAGGCAAGCCACAACAACATTTTCATGGTGCCATTTCAATATTGATGAATTTCTTACTTGAATTGACTGATTAATCAATGCATTTTAAATAACTATTATGTTATTTATATGTTGTTAAAGTGTGTGCTAGTATTATGCTTGATTTACAGAACCTTGAAACTAGTTTAGTTGGTAAAGAGGCTAAGATCTAATTATGGTAATGATAAAATGATTTGTTATGTGTATGAATAATTGCTTAAAGTTATTTTCTTGCATAAATAAATAGTTAAATTTGCTAGAATACATCCTGTTTAGTGGTGGTGTATCCATTTTACTTAATTTCCAGAATGTTTGAACCTAACTTGTTTGGCAAAGAAATTAGGATTTGCTTGAGGTGATGACAGTAGAATCTTTGCTATGCATATGAGGAATTAATCGAAGTTATTTTCTTGCATGAGAAAATAATGTTACTTGCTGAAAAATATATTGTTAAAGTGAGACCAGGAAAGTATGATAAGTTGTTGATGCTTATGCTTAGTGTGAATATGGTTGACAGCAGTCATTTTTGTATTATATAATGCATGTGTAGTGTTGCATTTCATGGCATGCTATGACACCGGTCATTTTTATTTTAAGTTGAACCTGAATATAACTCAACTTGAATATATCGCTGACTGGGTCATGGTGCCACTGAATCGAGATTTTCCCAGTGCAACCACACTTACCTTTGTGGGAAGGCCTTGATTCGGTCCATTGACATGTCTCTGGTCGGTGCCTCCAACTAGGGAAGGTTATGGGCGTGCTTACCCTGGCCCGGTAATTAGGCATAACCCTGTGTGCCCGTTGTTGAGATTTTGGTACTGGGTCCCCGAGTGGGATTGTTTTGGCCATGATGGTGGTCGGTGTGCCTTTGGTAGACACGGGGCCACCCAGGACTAGCCCATTGGGATTGGGTCGGAGTGGCCGGGAGAGTGTCATTGCAATGGAAGGGTTTTGTCGGAATGCCGTTGGTCCAACCGAATGGGAGTCCGAGGCCATGGCTTCCGTGGTGTGGGTACAGTGTGCTACCTCTGCAGAGTGTATAATCTATCGATAGGAGAGTCCACGGTCACGGACAACTCGTAGTAGGTCCCACCATGAGTCAACGTTCAATAAACATGCACACTAAGTTATGATCATTGCACTGATGATGATGGCCGAAAGGCCATCGAGCTGTTCAAAACCCAATATGGGTTGTGGTGGTGATCACCGAAAGGATCACGAGTTACTCTGGTTAAGACCACGATGGTGGTGTGGTGGTGATCGCCATAAGGATCACAAGTTATTCTGGTCAAAACCACGATGGTGGTTTGGTTGTGATCGCCATAAGGATCACAAGTTACACTAGTTAAGACCATCATGGTGGTTTGTTTTGTGATCCGAGAACGATCACGGTTGGTAAGTTGGTCCCGAGGGACGTTTATCCCAAGAGCATGAGCACATCATGTTGGAACATTATTGCATTATTAATTGGTTAAATACCACGATATTGTTTGTCATTATGATTATGCCTGTTGTGAGCTTGCAAGTACATTCAATGTACTGACCTGGCGTGTCATGCCAGATTTCAGGAAAGTCGCGTTGGAAAGGAGCACTGCTCGAGTCCACATCGTGTCCACATCGGTGTCCCTGTGCTATGGAGTTTCCGCTACGACGTTGTTCCGCTGCCGCATAGTTGATATGATCAAGGCCCCATTATGTTCACTAAATAATGTGCATATTGTTCAGCTATATCGGGTGTGCTGCTCGGCCTCGACATCTGTTGTAATATAAACTCCGACCCGCTAGCATCAATAAAGCGGTTGTTTTCTGTACCAAGATGTTGTGTGTTGCCAGAAGACATGGTCTCTGGGCTGGCAATGCAGGGTAAACCGATCGCTCTGAGCCGGGGTGCCACAACGCTTGGTATCAAAGCCGCGTTGACTCTAGGCCACGCTAGACTACGATGTGTTAACTGGACATTAGATACGAGTTTTAGTTGAGTGTCGGTAGCTAAAGTAGCTGATTGTTGCATTGCATGCACTTGATTTATATTTTTATGCTAACCTGCTAATGGTTGTGAGTGTAGATGGCTCCGGTGCCGTATTCGTGCCAGTTGCAGTTGATGTCGTACACGTCACTGCACCTTCTTCGCAACATGTGGCGTCGGCTGTACCCCCTCGGAGACGATCCAGTCTATCGTGTGTACCGGGAGCGTCTAGCTGATTCAGTGTATGAGTATCACGCAGTGGTTACTCTGCGTACTAGTTCCAATTCCGGCTCTTACACTCGTACTTCTCGGAGCGGTTACGCCTCTACCGCTTCTCAGGCTGTCCAGTTTGCCACATTCGAGGTCCTTGTTGAGCTTCACTACAACGAGATCCGAATGCAAAACCATTCAGGTTTCTTTTACTACCCTTCTCTACACGACAATGGCAGTGCCCGTTTCCAAATCATTGATCCGGAGTCTGATAGTGTTTCTAGCCACCTTGCTCGTTATGTCACTGCTAGCTAGCTTATGATCCACGAGCTGGCTCGAGAGCTAACTCGTGCCCGTACTGCTTTAGCCGCTGCTTTGGTCACTACTAGATCTGCCACTACTCCATCTTCTCTGGGATTTACTCCCTATATTCCAGCCAGATCTAGTTCCCCTGTTTCACCGGTTACTCCCCCGAGTAGCTCAGGCACCTTGACGGTGAACCCTCTCAGTACTCCTGCCGAGTGGGCTTCACATCTCACCACTCCTGTAGCCCCGATGCTTCATCCTGCCCCTACCCCTGAGGGAGAGCCCTCGAGGCAGCGTCGTCGTGTTACCTTTAACCCGGAGGTTTTGGTCAACCACGTCAGTTTAGGATCTGAGTCCGCTTCAGGGGAGGACACCGCAGCACCAGCAGAGCAGTAGTACCTCGGAGTATTCGCAGTCGTCCGGGTGATGTACAGATGTAGTCGTACGAGTCATGATGTTTCATTGCATGTATGAGAGTAGTTGAACCTGTCATGTTGTTTATCTTTCATGTATGAGTCTATGTATAATTATGTTGGGACTTTATTCATCGTATTTTCTTCGCTCTTTTGCATTCTTCTAGGATTTGTCGCTGGCTTTTCCCCAAATTTATTCTTGGATGTTTCTCATCTCGATTGCGTTGTCTTGGGAAAAATCCACAATAGGATGACGCGGGGAGGCAACAGTAGCAACGTTCATGAGGGAACTCCTGTTCGTTGTTCCGCGCGACAGGCAGGACATTCTCCCGAGCCGTACGTTCCGCCACCGCCTCCACCACCAAATCCGCCCTCCACCGAGCAAATTCTGCGTATATTTGAGGGAACAATGATCTGCTTGAAATGTTAAGAAGTGTGCAAGCTATGGTTGGACAGAATGGAAATCAGAACGGTCATTACTCAAAGCTGTCAGATTTTCAAAGGACCAAGCCACCCAATTTCAGTCATATTGTTGACCCATTGGATGCAGATGATCGGTTGCGTACCATTGAGAAAAAGCTTGAGATTGCTCGTACTGAAGAAAATGATAAAGTTCCATTTGCAACTCATTATCTTGAAGGCGCTATTGCCATATGGTGGGAAAATACAAAAGACATGTGGCATGCTGATGAAGAAATCACCTGGGAAAAATTTAAGGATCAGTTCTGGAAACATCATATCCCTACTGGAGTTATGAAGGTTAAGCAGCGTGAATTTCTCGCACTCGTCCAAGGAAATCAGTCTGTGGGTGAATATTTGCAAAAATTCAATCACCTAGCCCGTTACTCCCTTTATGACGTGGCCACCACAGAAAGGAAGCTTGACAGATTTCTTGGAGGCTTAAATCCGCAACTCCGGTGTACTCTCAGTATGTTTGACTTCCCAGATTTCCAAACTATGGTAAACAAGGCCTTCATTGTTGAACGGGAGCACAAGCTTATATCAGATAATAGGCCTGCCAACAACGACAACAAGCGTAAGTTTGAGCCAAAGAAGGATGGGAAACCAGTGCAAAAGGCTCGAACCTGGCAGCAGACTTAGGTGGAATACAAGCCCAATTGGCAACAGAATGTTAACAAGACCACCACTCAAGTCAAGAATGTCATGACCAACCCAATACGTGAGGAGCGTCAATGCAACAATTCGTGCTTCATTTGTGGGCAGAATGGACATTATGCCAAACAGTGCCCCAAGAACAACAAGGCAGATGCCCCATTCAGGCCACAAGTCAACTTTATAGAGTCATGCCCGACCCAGCAAAACATTGTTGGGCACGTGCATCATCTCTCAACTGATGAAGCACAAGAGAACCCCGAAGTCGTCATTGGTATGTTTTCTATTAATGACATACCTGCCATAATTCTATTTAACTCTGGGGCTTCCCATTCTTTTATTTCTCGGAGTTTTGCTGCCAAAAACAAATTTCCTTGTACACTTTTGGGCAAAAATATGCTGGTACAAACCCCGGGATCTCTAATCAAGAGCAACATGGTCTGCCGTGATCTGGAAATCAATATCAACGGAGTCTACTTTTCAACCTCTTTGATAATTATTGAGTGTGAAAAGTTGGATATTATATTGGGTATCAATTGGTTGACCCAATATCAAGTTTGTATAAACTGCACAACACGAGAAGTCACTTTGACCAGTCTAAATGGGCAGACTACGAAATTCTATGCTCGCAAGAATATATCCAAGCAAGAATTGGTTTTCACCACTGTGGGTGAGTTGGAATTAATTCATGTGGTCAGCGAGTACCCTGATGTATTTCCAGAAGAGCTGCCAGGCATGCCACCAGACCGAGAACTGGAATTTGCAATATATCGTGTGCCCGGAACTACACCGTTATACAAGAAGTATTACCGGATGCCTTCATCAGAATTAGTGGAGCTAAAGAAACAACTTGATGAACTGCTCCAAAAAGGATATATTCTTCCCAGCTCTTCACCATGGGGATCACCGACTATTTTCGTGGACAAAAAGGATGGCAGCCTCCGCATGTGCGTAGATTACCGTTAGCTAAATGAGGTCACCATCAAAAATAAATATCCGCTACCAAGGATTGATGATTTGTTTGATCAGCTCAGTGGGGCTAAGGTATTCTCTAAGATCTATTTACGGACCGGATATCATCAACTCAAAATTAAAAAGGAAGATATTCCTAAGACCGCATTCACTAGTCGGTACTGTCTTTATGAATATATAGTGATATCCTTTGGTGTCACCAATGCCCCTGCTTTCTTCATGCATATGATGAACAAAGTATTCATGGACTTCCTTGACAAAGTCGTGGTAGTCTTCATCAATGACATCCTCATTTACTCAAAGGGTGAAGACGAGCACAAGGATCACCTCCGAGCAGTGCTACAACGACTCCGCGACCATCAGCTTTATGCCAAATTCAGTAAATGTGTGTTTTGGCTCAAGCAAGTTGGGTTTCTCGGACATGTACTATCCGCTGAGGGTATAGCCGTGGACCCAAGAAAATTAAAAGATGTGCTTGATTGGGTGCTACCCACGACCGTGACACAGATCCGAAGTTTTCCCGGATTAGCTGGATATTACCGTCGTTTCATTGAGGGGTTTTCCAAGATTGCTAAACCCATGACAGAGCTTCTCAAAAAGGACAAGAAGTTTGAATGGACGGAGGACTGTGAGAAAAGTTTCAATGAGCTAAAGATACGGCTGACAACCGCACCTGTATTGACTCTCCCAGACATTTATCGCAGCTTTAATGTGTATTGCGACGCCTCCAGGCAAGGCCTCGGTTGCGTACTTATGCAATACGGCAAGGTAGTAGCATATGCATCGCGACAGCTACGGCCCCATGAGGGAAATTATCCTACTCATGATTTGGAATTGGCTGTGGTGGTTCATGCGCTAAAAATTTGGAGAGACTACCTCATTGGAAAAAGGTGCCAAATTTTTACCAATCATAAAAGCCTTAAATACATATTTACTCAGCCGGATTTAAATCTCCATCAACGAAGATGGCTAGAGTTGGTCAAGGATTATGATCTTTGAATAAATTACCACCCGGGAAAGGCCAACGTGGTTGCCGATGCCCTTAGTCGAAAGCCTGTCAGCTTAAATGTCATATCGAAATTCTTGCCTCTCAAACTCCAAGAGGAGATCGCTCAGCTCAACCTGGTCATAGTGGATGCTGGCCTCGCTAATATTTTGGAAATTACCCCCACACTTGAGGAAGAGATCCGCAAGGCCCAGCCAGCTGACATCAAACTACAGAAGCGTGCCAAGAGCTCGATGGCAGGGCATACCCCAAATTTCTCCAAGGACAAATTTGGTACTCCCCGATTCTGTGGACGGATTTGTGTACCCAATTAGCCTGACTTAAAGAAGAAAATCCTATCAGAAGCACATGAATCCTCATATTCCATTCATCCGGGAGGCACGAAAATGTATGAGGACCTTAGACAAATATTTTGGTGGGACGGAATGAAGAAAGACATTGCCTATTTTGTGGCCTGTTGCGACATATGCAACAAGGTGAAGGCAGAGCATCAGAAGCCAGCCGGACTCCTCCAACCGCTGCCGGTTTCGCAATGGAAATGGGGTGACTTTTGTATGGACTTCATTACGGGATTTCCTAAGACTCGAAGAGAAAATGATGCAATCTGGGTCATAGTGGACACCTTAACCAAGGTTGCTCACTTCATTCCGATCAGCACCAGATATTGAGCAGATCAACTTGCACAGTTGTATGTATCCAGAATCGTCAGTCTGCATGAAGTACCTCGAACCATCACTTCCGACCGAGGTTCCCTGTTTACCTCCGCTTTTTGGTCCCGTCTCCATCAAGCCTTGGGGATAGCGCTCAAATATAGTACTGCTTATCATCCTCAAACCGATGGACAGATAGAGCGGGTAAATCAAATACTCGAAGATATGTTGCTAGCCTATGCTTTAGCCCAAGGAACTAAATGGGAAGATTGCTTGCCATATGCCGAGTTTTCTTACAACAACAACTTCTAGACCAGTCTAAAGATGTTACCGTATGAAGCTCTGTATGGCCGTAAGTGCCGCACTCCATTAAATTGGTCTCAAACTGGAGATAGTCGTATCTTCGGAACAGATCTCATTGGAAGCTGAGAAGAAAGTTAAGGAAATCAGAGATAGATTGCAATTGGCCAAATCTCGTCAGAAAAGTTATTATGATGCAAAGCACAGGCAGATCAATTTTGAACCCGGAGAACACGTATACCTCCGAGTCACCCCTATGAAAGGAGTCAAGAGATTTCAGACCCGTGGAAAGTTGTCCCCCAGGTTTATTGGTCCATTCCCGGTTGTGTCCCGAGTGGGTACTATTGCATATCAGTTGGAAATACCCACTAAATTGGCAGACGTGCATAACGTGTTTCATGTTTCACAACTAAGGCGTTGCATATCCCCGCCTGAGAAAAGGACTGCTACTGCTGAGGTAGAATTGGCAAATGATTTGACCTATGAAGAAAGACCGTATAGAATTTTGGATCAGATGGAAAGGGTCACTCACAGTAAAGTGATAAAATTTTACAAGGTTCAGTGGGAACATCACACAGAGTCAGAATCAACTTGGGAGTGGGAAGAATTCCTAGGGGCTCATTATCCAGAGTGGTTTTCCCAAGCAACCGAATCTCAAGGACGAGATTCATTCTAAGTGGGGGAGGTTTGTGACAGCCTGATTTTTCCCTCTCTTATTTGCCTGATTTTCATTTGGATTTATTTTGAAAGTTGCGGTTTCTGAATCTTTTCATATGGACTTAAACACTTGGGTACCCTTGGCTTTCACCCAAGTGCATCATTCCCCTCTCTAATCATCATTCCCCTTCTGATCCATCTCAAAATAATCTTGGGAATATTTTTCTTAAATGAAAAATATTCATTTTCTTCTCTAAAACCCTAGCTAGTTCAATCAGCTCCAAAGCAACCCTCATTTTTATGGCCCACAAAAATGTGAGAAAATTCCCAAATATTCTTTGAACCCTAGGGCATCTTCCTGAGCAAAAATATTTCATCACTTTTTGGAATATTTTTGCTATAGAAAATATTTTCTGTTCTGGACAGAAATGGTGGCTTCTACAACAACTACCATTTTACTTGCTCCCATGTGCACGAATTTTCTTGTGCATCATCACCTTAGTAGATGATGGCTAGCCTCCAAAGCACAGCCCCCAACTCCCAGCCATTTAACCTCAGTAACACCTCAAAGTTACAGATCAGAAACTTACCTGGCGTGTGAAATATTCTCTACTGCACCTGGAGCGAAACCAAGGCATCGTAACATTCAAAACTACCACGAACAACGTGCCAGACATGGAGTTTGGGATTAGGTCAGCATGAGGTCATAGTTCACGCGGTGACCGCATTCGTCCAGGCGTGCTGGCATGCAGCCGACGCGCCCTGCGATGCGCCCGAGCCTCTGTTGCTCGCGTGCTTGCTTCCCCGCCTGCCTAAGCATGCCAAACCTCGCCACCATCATCGTCTCAACGCCATTTACTCCTCCCTGGCGCTCGCCGATGCCGGAGCTCGCCGTAGCGAGCATGGGCACGGTCCAGCCAGCCCAACAGTGCGGTGCGCACTGTGCTCGTCGCCATCTCCTCGTTCTTGTGCTCGTCCCCGCTCGCCCACAGTTCCCGCGTGAGCTGCGTAGCCTTCTCCCCCTCCCACTGACGCCGCTCGTTGCCAGGAGCCGTGGACAGGTGTCCACCGGCGGAGCCCGAACCCCCCCTCTCCGCTCGCCTATAAATGGAGCCGCCCCCAGCCTCCTCGAACACCATCCACCACTCCCACATACCCCACAAATGCGTAGGAAGCCATAGCCTGGCCGGGTAGGCCGCGGGCCTCCGCCCTCGAGTTCGAGCTCGTCGGCGATCCCTCTGGTCGCCGCTGTAGCTCCAGCCCCTCCCAGGCCAGGGCGATCCTTCCAGGGCCTCCGCCTCTCTCCGATGAAGCCATCCCTACCCCCTGGAGCCCCTGGAGCTTCCTCTGCTCGCCGTCTTCTTCATCTCCAACGACCCCCACCCTCTGCCTCCGTTTGCGAGGAAGATCCGATGTCGTCCGACCGGCCCTAGCTACGCTACGGGTACGGGAAGGTGCGCCTCAACCCCCTCTCTCGATCCCTCCCTATGATTTTCGCCAAGGAGCCCTCGTCGCCGGCGAGAGCTCCGACGAAGTCGCGACCTTCCTCTGTTTCCTTCTCCCCTCCTTCTCACCTGACTAGCGGGGCCCGCTAGTCAGCCACTCTGTACGCGCGCGAAGCGGTATGAGTGGTGGCGCCCTGAGGCTTTACGCCTTCGACGTCACCCGCCTAGTTTGTTTATTTAAATTCAAATTTCATTCAATTCCAGAGAGGTTCAAACAACCATAACTTTTCAACCATAAGTCCAAATGAATTGATTCTTTTTGCATTATGCTCTTTGCAAGGAAATCTAGCAGCTCACCAAAAATGAGATTTTTCTGAGTGGTCTAGAATTTCTGGTGATTTTCAGAAGAGTTCTTGATATTTTCTTCTTGTGTTTAAAATTATTTTCAGAGGGCGAGGCTTGTCTTGAGGATCACCAGAAGGCTTGTGAACCTCATCTGAACTAAGGCAAGCCACAACAACATTTTCATGGTGCCATTTCAATATTGATGAATTTCTTACTTGAATTGAATGATTAATCCATGCATTTTAAATAACTATCATGTTATTTATATGTTGTTAAAGTGTGTGATGGTATTATGCTTGATTTACAGAACCTTGAAACTTGTTTAGTTGGTAGAGGCTAAGATCTAATTATGGTAATGATAAAATGATTTGTTATGTGTATGAATAATTTCTTAAAGTTATTTTCTTGCATAAATAAATAGTTAAATTTGCTAGAATACATCCTGTTGAGTGTTGGTGTAGCCAGTTTACTTAATTTCCAGAATGTTTGAACCTAACTTTTTTGGCAAAGAAATTAGGATTTGCTTGAGGTGATGACAGTAGAATCTTTGCTATGCATATGAGGAATTACTCGAAGTTATTTTCTTGCATAAGAAAATAATGTTACTTGCTGAAAAATATATTGTTAAAGTGAGACCAGGAAAGTAAGATAAGTTGTTGATGCTTATGCTTAGTGTGAATATGGTTGATAGCAGTCATTTTCGTATTATACGATGCATGTGTAGTATTGCATTTCACGGCATGCTATGACATCGATCATTTTCATTTTAAGTTGAACCTAAATATAACTCAACTTGAATATATCGTTGACTGGGTCATGGTGCCGTTGAATCGAGATTTTCCCAGTGGAACCACATTTGTCTTTGTGGGAAGGCCTTGATTCGGTCCATTGACATGTCTTTGGTCGGTGCCTCCAACTGGGTCATGGTGCAGGTAATTGGGCATAACCTTGTGTGCCCGTTGTTGAGATTTTGGTACCGGGTCCCCGAGTGGGATTGTTTTGGCCACGACGGTGGTCGGTGTGTCTTTGGTAGACATGGGGCCACCCAGGACTAGCCCATTAGGGATTGGGTCGGAGTGGCCGGGAGAGTGTCATGGCAATGGAAGGGTTTTGTCGGAATGCCGTTGGTCCACCCGAATGGGAGTGCGAGGCCATGGGTTTCGTGGTGTGGGTACAGTGTGCTACCTCCGCAGAGTGTATAATCTATCGATAGGCGAGTCCACGGTCACAGACAACTCGTAGTAGGTCCCACCATGAGTCAACGTTTAATAAACATTCACACTAAGTTATGATCATTGCACTGATGATGATGGACGAAAGGCCATCGAGCTGTTCGAAACCCAATATGGGTCGTGATGGTGATAGCCGAAAGGATCACGAGTTACTCTGGTTAAGACCACGATGGTGGTGTGGTGGTGATCGCCGTAAGGATCACAAGTTATTCTGGTCAAGACCACGATGGTGGTTTGGTTGTGATCACCGTAAGGATCACAAGTTACACTGGTTAAGACCACGATGGTGGTTTGTTTTGTGATCCGAGAACGATCACGGTTGGTAAGTTGGTCCTGAGGGATGTTTATCCCAAGAGCATGAGCACAGCATGTTGGAACATTATTGCATTATTAATTGGTTAAATATCATGATATTGTTTGTCATTATGATTGTGCCTGTTGTGAGCTTGTAAGTACATTCAATGTACTGACTTGGCATGTCATGCCAGATTTCAGGAAAGTCACGTTGGAAAGGAGCACTACTCGAGTCTAGATCGTGTCCACATCGGTGTCCCTGTGCTATGGAGTTTCCCCTACGACGTTGTTCCGCTGCCGCATAGTTGATATGATCAAGGCCCCATTATGTTCACTAAATAATGTGCATATTGTTCAGCTATATCGGGTGTGCTGCTCGGCCTCGACATCTGTTGTAATATAAACTCCGACCCGCTAGCATCAATAAAGCGGTTGTTTTCTGTACCAAGATGTTGTGTCTTGCCAGAAAACATGGTCTCTGGGCTGGCAATGCAGGGTAAACCGGTCGCTCTGAGCCGGGGTGCCACACCCCTTCAAATTAGCCTGCCGTTGTTGGCTCCCTTCCTGCTCAATATTTGGGAAGAGGACCAGGGCCTCTATAAGTAGGGCTAGCCACCACCACAGAAAGGGGAGGCGAGGGCGAGAGGATGGCATCTTAGATCACTCTCTCACCCGCACAAGTTAGCCACACACAAGAACACCTCAACCTTAGGAGGCTGTTCTTCCCCTTGTATTGTTCATCATCAGCCCAAGAGGCAATCCGCCACCACCACACTGGAGTAGGGTGTTACACCACAACGGTGGCCCGAACCAGTATAAATCATGTGTCTCTCTGTGTTGCGAGTTCGTCGAGTTCGTCTGCAAGATCTTAGCGAGCTAGGGCGTAGATCGGTAGGAGGGAAAGACTTCGCGCGCACCCTAGTGTTCGAACCATAAGGGTTTGCCAGAACCCCACATCCGAAAAAGGACAAGGTGGGGGTCACTGATGGATCACTAACCAACCTATACTAAGCAGTTTAGTATAAGCAGGTAAGGTACAATAAGCACGTTACAAAAGCAGGCTATGCATCAGAATAGGAGCAATCAATTATAGTAGAAAAATCTAATGCAAGCATGAGAGAATGGAATGGGCAATATTTGGATGATCAAAGGAGGGCTTGCCTGGTTGCTCAGGCGAGAAGGGGTCATCGGTGACGTAGTCGATCACAGGGGCATCAGCAATGGTCTCGGGGTCTATCGGAGAGAAGAGGGGGAAGAAATAGTAAATACGGAGCAAACAGATGCATAATAGGACAACAGGCAGAGCTAGACGTGTTCTAACGCGGTTCTACATGCTATCGGCGAAGGGGGATAACATCCGGGAAAGCTTTCCCAAAGTTTGGCATTTTCGAACAAATGAATCGGAGGGGGACAGTTGCATGTTCGCTATGCTAGGAGCATGTGACAGATGAACGGACTACGCATTTGGATTCGTCTCGTCGTTCTGAGCAACTTTCATGTAGAAAACTTTTTCATCCGAGTTGCAGATTAACTTATATGAATTTCTAAAGTTTTAGCAATTTTTAGGATTTTAGTGAAATTTGGCCGAGTCTAAGAATCCCTCGGTTTTGAATATCATTTAGCTGTTTTCCAAAGGCTATAGCTAGTGTTTTACTCATCCAATGGAGTAGTGCCTTACATCAAACTTGATCAATTTTCTGTGATCTACATGACAATATCAAGTGCAGCTATGTTAGCATCCATTTGCTTGATCAAAACTTTGTCGGAAAAGTGCTACTGCAGCATTTCTGTTTCTGCTTTTCTGTTAACAAAACATAGCAATTTGTGATTTTGTTTGCATTTAAACCATACATCAAATGGATTTGGTCCCAAGGGACAAAATGAAGTTTGTCAAGTGTACCCATATATTTTTTGGCCTGTTAGTAGTTGTTTTGCTGCAGTTTAGGGGCTTTCTAGCGGGTTAGTCGTTGTAGATTTAGAAAAGCTAGCTAGCACTAGCTACATTACTAGCAGCAATACAGGCAGAGCAACGGTGGGCGGTGGCGTGGTGCGGGCGCGGCCAAGCGCGGGAGGGCGCGTGCGAGCGCGCGGCCGGCGCAGCGGCCGGAGGCGAGGGAGGACAAGGCCCAAATGCGGCATCACGAGCGGCTGTAGGGCCTGACGACGGCAGCAGCAAAGCATCAGCTGCATCAGCACAGCAACAAGAAGGGGAGGCGGCATGGGGGGGACGAGTGTCGTGCGGTGCGGCGTGTAGTGGCAGCAGGGGCACAGCGCGAGGGCACGCGTGCGATGGAGCCCGTTCAAACACGTAGGAGGCGCCGCGTCGGATGGTGGTCGCGGCAGTCGCCGTGGAGTAGCGTGGTGATGACGACGATGACATCAGCGATTAATGGTGCTCGTGGTGCTTGGGATCGAGCACAAAGAGCATATGGGGAGGAGTTGGTGAGTGCGTAGGGTGCCTGCGAGCTCCAGGAGCTCGACCATGTGCACGGACGCGAGCTTCGCGGGCAGTGGCCGCGTCGGCAACAAGGTCAGTGGCGACGAGCTCGGGCATCAATGGCCATGACGGATATAGACACGGAAATGGAGGGGGCAGAGGGGATATGACCGCACGCTCACCGTGGAGCTCAAGAAAGGCCGACGATAGGTTAGTAGCAGCAGAGTGGTGGCCGGAGTCGAAGAAGGTGACGACAATCGGAGGAGGAAGACGTTGTCGTTGTGGTCGTAGCGGTGCTCCCCGGCTCCAGCATAGGGCACCAGAAGATGAGGCGGAGGTCGGCGTGGTCCGTGGACATGAGCTACAGACGCGGAGAGGATGGTGACGCGGTAGCATAGCAACGATGGCGATGGGCACGTCGGCGAGAGGTGGATATGGAGGGAGAGGTGGAGCATGAGGGAGAGGAGGGTGGAGTGGTGAGCTAGTGGGGGAGGGGATGGGATCGAGGGGTCGGGGCGTGGCGTCCTTATCCCCTCCCAGCGTCGGCGCCAGCGAGGTGGTCCGGGGCGACCTGCCCCTGTAGCGACTCGGTCGCACGAACATGAGGGAGGGGAGGGAGGGACCGGGGATGGTCGGCTGGCCTGGTGGTCCAGCTGGGCCAAGGCCCAGTGAGGGGGCATGTCAGGGCTTTTATTCTTACTTTATTTTTTGTTAGAGTTTTGTTTTTCTTTTTATTTATTTCTGTTTTAGTTTTACAAAATGCAACACTAGTCCTTAAATTATTATTATTAATTAATCTACTGCCACAATTAGTTTAGTAGCCAAATAAATTAGTGTAGTATTTTTATAATCTAAAAGCAATTAAATTATTATTTTAGCCACTATTATAATCACAGAAAGGGGCACTAAAATACTTTACAAAAATTGTTGGGTCACCACCATAATTAGTTATGGAATATTTGCCACACTTTGAACATTTTATTTTGCATGTTTGAGAAATTTGAATTTTGGATCTTAATTTGAATTTGAATTTGAATAGTGACTTGGATCAAGTGATTTTGGCAACAGTAAAAGTGATGACCTGGCTTAATTATCCGGATGTCACAATCGTCTGAAGTGTAGAGCAGCAGCAGGAGACCAGTGCCTGGTTGAAGAGGACCGGCGTCATCGTCAAGAAACTTATGGATTAGAATGACATGCTCCTCATCGAGCGCCAAAGGCTGGTGGAGGAATCCATGGATGCTCTCAAGAAGCGTCCTGAGGACACGACAGAGCTCATCGCCGCTCGCCGCAGAGACTAGTTCCCGCGGCCTGCAGCAACGCATCAAGAAAGTAGAGATCAACGAGCAAAATCGTTGTCTTCCTTATTCTTTGCCCTTGTGTATTTCGGGCGTAGCAACATGTGGCTTTTTAATTATCTTCCTAATTATGAAAGACAATTATTATCCGGTGTTGTCGTCCTTATATATTCATCAGTCTTGCTATAAGTCGCAGTAGATGTTATATAAGTCCGTCAGATCTTACACCAAGATTCGTGCAAAATTTTATTTTCAGATTTTCTTTTCTCTCCTCCCGATAAGCACGCGCAGGGGTCTGATCGCATGCTTCCCGTACTCAAATAGCTACCCTGCATGGCGCCTCCTAGCTAATAAAAAAGGGGACGCATGGCGGCACGTAAATGGTAAGTAGAACGCCCACGGTTTCAATAATACTTGTGTTTCCTATTGTAATTTGACAACACTTGTTCAAAAATGACTTTGTTGATTATTAATGCGTGCACCTTCGCAAATCGGACTGCAAAATTACCACAGCATGTTGGTGCCATGTCATGACAGCAAGCCAAGTTTCATGATTTTCATGCGTGTTTTGGATTTACAGGAATTAAAAAACCAAGTTTCTCAATGTTTCCAACCGAGCCACGATGCCCTGATGTTTGAATTTCATTCCCATTTCTTGCATGGGACATAGAAATTTACCCGAGGACACACATGTGATTTTTGAACCAACTTTGGCGCACTGGAGCATGTGCTTGTATTTCAAATTTGAATTATGCACACAAAGGTGACACGTTCCCTCTCAGAGCCACGAGCCTTCTTGAGAGAAGCTCCGGTTTGCAAGAAGCTTATACCAAAACTTGTTCCTATTCGGCCAATTTTTTTACGACAACATGGTAGTACCATGACATGACACCATGCCAAGTTTCATGTTTTTCAGGCGTGTTTTGGATTTACAAGAATTTTAAAACCAACTTTCTCAATGTTCTCGGCCGAGCCACGATGCCCAGATGTTTGAATTTCATTCCCATTTCTTGCATGGGACCTAGAAATTCACCCGAGGACACACATGTGATTTTTCAACCAACTTTGGTGCACGGGAGCATGTGCTTGTAGTTCAAATTTGAATTGTGCACATTAAATGACCAGAAACTCAATTGATGTATAAAAAACGCCAAACGAACCCGAAATAATTCCAAAATTTAACTGGGCACTCTTGTAGTTCTATGTTGCCTCTGTAGAGAAACTCAAGGGGGGCAGTGTATATCGTTTCACACTCAAAGGTGACACGTTCCCTCTCAGAACCACGAGCTTTCTTGAGAGAAGCTCCGATTTGTAAGAAGCTTATACCAAAACTTGTTCCAATTCGGCCCAATTTTTTACCATAGCATGTTAGTGCCATGACATGACACCATGCCAAGTTTCATGATTTCCAGGCAAGTTTTGGATTTACAGGAATTTAAAACCAAGTTTCTCGATGTTCTCGGCCGAGTCACCACACCCAGATGTTTGAATTTCATTCCCATTTCTTGCATGGGACCTAGAAATTCACCCAAGGACACACATGTGATTTTTCAACCAACTTTGGTGCACCGGAGCATGTGCTTGCAGTTCAAATTTGAATTATGCACATTAAATGTCCAGAAACTCAATTAATGTATAAAAAGGCCAAACGAACCCGGAATAATTCCTAAATTAAATAGGGCACTCATTATTTCTATGTGGCCTCTATAAAGAAAATCAGGGGGAGGCAGCGTATATCGTTTCGCACACAAAGGTGACACGTTCTCTCTCGGAACCACGAGGCTTGTTGAGAGAATCTCCGATTTTGCAAGAAGCTTATACCAAAACTTGTCCCAATTCAGCAAAAAATTATACATATGAAAACAAGGTTTAGATTATCCTGAACATCTCGCTACCTAGACCAATGTACTCTGATTTGAATTCAACATAAATTGGATACAAATATTTGAAATGGAGATCATATGGTACATGTAGTTCATAGTGAAATATGATTACTACTATATGCATGTTTTTTGTTATCAAGATAATATTTAAATGATGGTATAACTTGACAACAATCATATAAGCAAAATTGATTCAAATTTAGTCTATATGGTACATGACAATATATATGTTCACAGGGTGGAGTAAAATGTTCATATATGATGGAAGATCAAAATGTAGGACCACATCCATTATAAACCGCAAGGTCACCTAACGATATATTCGAATTCAACATAACTTGGATTCAAAAATTGAAATTCAAGATCCTTGCATTTGTAATCATATAAAAAGGGACATGAATCTTTCTTTTGGTGGGAATTGATTTGTTTTTTGTTGTTGTTGAGGGAAGTGCGAATCGATTTGGTACTGTACAGGGTAATCTTGTTCTCCCGATTTTTTTACATTTTTCTTGTAGTTTTTTCAATGGCATTTATAACAATACAGTAAAAGGGGACATGACTCTCTTGTGTCTTGTATGAATTGTTTTTTTGTACACGTTAAGTTTGTTCTGTCTAACATGGAATCTGCGCCTTGTTATCCCGAAATTTTCAAGCTCGAGTATCTTTTGTCTCATCTGCTTTGAAACTCCTGCCTCTTCAACTCGCGTCGCGCCTTGTTATCCCGAAATTTCAACGTGCGCGAAAACTCCCTCCTAATCTGAAATCGGTCCCGCAGCCCAGACACGCGAAATCCCCCTTCTACCCCTCAGCAGGAAATGCCGGCTCGACGTCGCGTGGTCAAAACCGGTGGGGTGAGTTTTCGCGCGCCCAGCCGGAGACTCTTCCTCGAACAGCTCACCATCCACCGCAACAGCTCACCGTCCCTCATCCACTACACCAGATGAGGATCCGCCGTCGATCTCATCGTCCCGCCGGATTAGCTGCCCCGTCTTCCACCTCCAAGGAGATGCCCCAATGTTCGCCTCGTATATTGCGCCACCTCCATCCCCAAATCGCCGTCTTGACCTGCCCCACCGGAACCGCAACACCCTCACCAATTCCTCCGATGAAGCCGAGGCCAACTCGGTGCCACCAAGGAGGTTCTGCACTCACCGCTGCATTTTATCTTTTATTCGATCTCATGGGGCTGCTGGTGCTCGATACCGAGTAGCCATGACGGGTCTCCATCAACGGCGTCATCGGCGGCCACTTCATCCATGGCGTCTCTCTCCCATGTAATTGCTTCCTCGGTGGCGACTTCCACACTGACACTAGCTGTAGCTGCTCCGGCTCTCGCTCGCGCTGCTTCTCTGTTCTAGCTGTCGTTCACCCTGTTGCACTGCTCTTGCTTTTGTTCGTGCTACTGCTCTGCTCTGCTCTTGCTCTCGCTCGCGTTGCTGCTGCACAACCTCCGGTAGCTACAGGAGTTGCTGCTTTAGCACTCGCTCGCAGTGCTGCTGCACGACTTGCTCTCTGCTAGTGTGTTCCCTACTCGAGCATCTACTGATTTAGATCACTACTTCTTTGATACTAGTGCTCGAACACCCTAAACATCTATTGCAATGCTCTGCTACTAGTTCAATCAGTTTCGACTGTAAAATTCAGTTTCGACTGCAAAGTTCAGTTTCTTCAGTTAAGTTCAGAGTGAACAGTATTTACATCATCTGTCGGAGCGGCCGTCGCGTGGCTGATGCGTTTTACATCTAGCACTTTTTGGTGATATATTTTACATCATCTACTGCGGATGATATTAGAGTCCCACTTCAGATTAAAGTTTTCTATCTTGTCCTGGTTTAGCCTTGCCACCGTACACCTCACCAGAGCTACTCCAATGACAGAACCGTCCATCACAGCGGAGCAGTACCCTCGGTGCCGTTTCTAGAGGCCTCAAATCTTCTTCCCCGCCTCCGACAGTCACACCAGCATCACCATCCTCCATGTCCAATCCAATGATGCTGAGGTCGATAAGGCTATGCCAAAGAGGTTGTACACTCGTTGCATCACTTTGTTACTATGCATTCATGTCGATCCCTCAGGGATCCTTTGCTACAGAACTACTATGGTACTACTATTCGTGCATTTGTTTAGGAGTGGAGCAAAGCAGAACTGGAGGATTTTTTTCCTTTGGTGTCTCGTTCAAGGAAAAAATGTTGGAATTTTAATATCCACTTGGACATCCTTCTCAAATTAATATGCATGAAGAACAATACTAATTGCATTACTGGCATAATAAGATTCTTATTTTTTCATTTTCACGTGGTTTGACTTTAATTTCACCATGTTTCTCCATTCCTGTGTTCTTCCAATTCATGTGAACTAAACACCCAGGTTGACAGAAATCCTATGTTTCCAAATGCTCTGTTTTGCATGTGCATTCCTATGCTATTCCTGTGTTTTTTCTCTCCCTGCGTTTATAGAATACTCCAATTCTAAGGAGCCCTTACAGATTTACCTCATTTTCAGATAGGCAAAGAAAACTCTGTGTTATGTCCTGCTCCTGTTGTGCCGTCATCCACCCCACCTGAGGTGCACCATCGACAGAAGCATTCACTTTAGCAGAGATTCCCACTGTAGACTTTCTTTCACCGCCTCAGATCATCTTCCCCGTTGCCGGCAGCCACGCCAACTACATTACCATCATCGACTAAGTAGATGAACCTGAGTACTACACAGTTCCGGAAGAGAGGCCACACTCTTTCGTGTTTGCTTACGTTATACATCGGTTATTATTACCTGCTACTTTATCGTTCAAACTAGAGTTATAAAATGCCCGTGGGGCACATATCGAGGCAGCAACGAATAGTATATGTCTACTATCTGGTTCATTTGGGGTCTACTATCTGGTTCATGTTGGGTGGGCAACAAACAGTAGATGATCCATTGTCTATCTTCTAAAACTGAAGCTATAATCTACTTGCTATCATTAGTTTTGGATCTATCCACTCGTTTTCTACCATTAGTCTTGATTTCTGCATGCACCCCTTGGGCCTTAAAAAATCTAACTATTTTTTTATTATGCATGTCAGTTATTGCACACAATCATACTGACCATCTAGAGAAAAAGAGAAGACCATTGCGTGGGAATATAATGTCATGCAGATGCCGCTCCATGGTGGGCAAAGTGGGCCCCCTCCCGCCATTCCAGATTGTATTCCAGAGGAAGATAACTGTTCAGATGGGGATTCAAAGGGAGACGACCACTCCTATTTACCACCTAAGGTGTTTTCTCTAACCTGGCATGCTGATATTCGTCATATCATGTATATGGCACCTCGCATTGCTTACATTATACATCTTATATGTCATCAGCTTACTTTAGATTTTCTTTGTGTGAATGCAACCTGTTTGGTTTCTATATCATACTTCCACCGTTCCTAAATCTTTGTCTTTTTAGAGATTTCAACAAGTGACTACATACGGAGCAAAATGAGTGAACCTGCACTCTAAAATCTCTAAAAAGACAAATATTTAGGAACTGAGGGAGTGTATGGGAATTATGCAATGCCACCTTCTTTAGCCAGGCATCATATAAGTGAATCATGCAATGCCATCCTGTTTAGCCAATCATCGCATATGTGAATTGTATCGTGCCATATTTTTTCATAATGTATTCCATTTGTCAATAATGTTTTTACATTCATCTACTCTTTATGTGCATCAGCCATTTGAGTCGGTCATGGGAAAATCTGGACTGAAAACAAGTTCTTCTGAGTAGTCGGTGCTACCTGTCGATGCAGGTTTCTTGCTGGTTACAGATAGCACCTCAGAGGAGTATTCAGAGATAGATAGCCAGTCGTATCCCCCCCGCCTGAGGTGCATGCTCTAACTTGTCAGGGTCATATTGCTCATATCATGCATATGGTGTCTTGCATTGCCATGCCATCTGCTTAGATTAGACATGCTTTGTGGGAATGCCTGCTGTTTGCTTTCTATATCAGATATGTGAATTATGCAATGCCATGTTTTTCAGCTAGTTATCATATATGTGAATTATGCATCACCATGTAGCCAGGCATCATATATGTGAATTATCTCATGCCATCTTTTTTTATTACGTATTCCATTTGTCGACAATATGTGTATATTGAACTACTCTTCATGTGAATCAGCCATTTGAACCGGTTATGGAAAAATCAGGAGTGAAAACAAGGTCTTCAGAGCAGGCAATGGTACCTGTTGAAGCATATATCTTGATGGTTATAGGGAGGTCCTCGGAGGAGGATTCAGAGACAGATGACCAGTCCTATATCCCACCTGAGGTGTATGCTCTAATTTGCAATGTTTATATTTCTCATATCATGCATATGGTGTCTTGCATTGCTTAGTTTAGACATCATATGCACAATATTGAATTCCATCTGCTTAGTTTACAGATCATACATGTGAGTGCCAGCTGCTTAGTATATGAATCAATTATGTCAATTATATCATGCCATCCTGTATACTTAGACAACATGTATGTGAATTATTTCATCCCAACCTATTTTAGAAGGACATCATATAGTTTTGTCATGTCATCCTATTTAGATGCTCATCATATGTTGAATTATGCCATTATATCCTGTTAAGTTATCCATCATATATCTGAAACTGTGTCATGCTATCCTATTTAGTTAGGCATCATATATTTGAAATTGTGTCATGCTGTCCTATTTGGTTAGACAACATATATGTGAATTACCACATTTGTCTATCATACAATGTCTGTACGTTCAATTTCTTTTCTTTTTATTAGCTATTTGAATTGGAGAGGGTGATGTCAGTATCTAAGGGAGAAAAAACCCGTTCTTCACAAAAGACAGTGCTACCCGTTGATGCGGATAGAACCATGGTTGTACTCGCCCACAAACTAGCCCCACCACACATACCGAGACTCTTCCAGATTGCACACTTACACCATTGGGCAGAGAACCAGCTACAACCCATCTAACCCCAACCCCAACGGATAGTAACCCACTTATAGTTGACAAAGCACCATGTCCACCACAGAATACCCCCACACGAGCAGTTTGTAAAGCAACTACAGTGCCCAAAGCATGAAGACCACCACAGCGAACCCAAACTCCATGTTTAAAGCGAAAGAGCAACTATTCTCAGGTCAGATTTCGTAGCTATGGTCCATACTCCTTTGTTGCTGCATCACTGTATTTACTCATACCAACTACTTTCGAATTTGAAGGATCCAATTGAAACTCCAATGGCGCAACATGTATGTTTTAAACCTACTAGCAAAAGAGCCCGTGTGTTGCAACGGGAGAAAAAACACAACACACACTCTTAACCGAACAACCATCACTCAAGACTACAATAGGTCCATCTCATTTATTTTAGCGACGCATCATATTTGTGTTGCCGCTTATCCTTCTTCTCACCCTCGCCGGCGGTGGCCTTAGTGTTCACACAAACCAAAATGTGTTAGAATGTGGTTAATCCTAAGACGTCTCTCTCTCCCTCTCTCCTCCCTCTCCCTCTCTCTCGCGTTCTCTCACACTCGCGATGAGAAATCTGTTGTTTTCCCCTGCGACGTATTCAGAGGTATGCATGTGTAGTTCTCGATGTTTTCTTTTCCCTATATGATTATAATGGATGTTTATTTGCAATCCGGATCACCGCCTGTATGAAAGAAAAATGGATCGTGCATTATAGTTATAAGTTTGCTTCCAAAACAATATTTAAAAAATATTTAACAGGTAAAATTAACATCATATACAGATTTCACACATTTTCTAATCAAATTTCATATATAACATATTAAAATCGGAGTTACGGTTTAAAATATACGTATAATTTAGAAAACCATTTGTTTGAATTAAATATCTTCCAAAATAATATTTATAAATACTTAACAGGTTAAAATAAGCTTATATTCATATTCTACATATTTTTCTAATCGAATTTCATATATAACATGTTTAAATCTGAGTTACGGTTTAAAAGATATGGATGGTTTAGAAAAGCATTTGTTTGACTTAAATATGATCTGCGGATGGAATACCTAAAAAGTCAGGGGGGGGTTTGAAAAACTGTAAAATAACGGTTCAGTGTGACTTAAATCTGGACTGCGGGTTGATTTCATGAAAATGCGGGGGCTTTGGCAAATTGGAGCAACGGGCGGGCAGAAACCCTACGTGCTTTATTATTAGGTAGAGATTTCTTTAATTGGATTGTTGTTCTAACTTCTTGCTCTATGTTGATTTCAGTTTTAGTTGTATAAACAGTTATGTTCTCATGTGATGCACATTACAAGTGTTGCCAATGTTGTGTAGTTTCTCACACTTATGTTCTGTCTATGATGTTGTGTCTTAAAAATATATGAGTTGAACTATGTCTCTATCTTGATTTGGCAACATAAACTAGAATGATATGGACAATACACTGACCATAGTACATAAATATATGTTTGTTTCATGTTGTTATCCTGTCCACCTTACTACTAAATCGGTTTGCCAAAATGAGTTTCGTATACTACATGCTAAACCTGCGATGTGTCTGCTTGTTTCTCTTGTAGTATGCGAACAGAATATTGGAGAAGAGCACCCCACTATGCAATGGTAGAGAAAGTAATGCAGATAAGGTTCAAGATAGTGAGACAACCCTATTGGTCTCCAAGAAAGGTGATAAAAACGATCCTGTAGACAGTGAGAAAACCCCACAGTCCTACGTTGATGTAGTGTTCGAGTTACTAACTAGTACCGTTGGCACAAGCTCTTCGAACTCGCTGCCTGAATCACTTCGGCTTCTTCAGTCTCAGCTACAAGCTGAAAGGCATCAGTCAATTGTGCTGCAGCAAGAAACCAAAGGACTGAGGAAGTCCCTCGAGAATTCAAATGCATACTTTCTTGTGCAACAGCAAGCGCTGGAGGATTTAAGTGCCAAACAAGAGAAAATTAATAAGCTTTCTAAGCATCCTGCCAGCATTATGGGTACCCAGGATATTGTTTCTTGAGCTCTTCTGAAGTGGTTTCAGTTCTAGCCTTATTTTGCTGCGGCGTTTATTTGCACTGGTCGCCCACTTTGACAACCAGTGTATGTGATATGTTGCTTTGTTCCCTATATTTGCACTGGTGACGAACTTTGATGCCCAGTGGATGTAATATGTGTAATAGTCGTGATAGCCTAGCGTAAGTTGCTTGCTTATTTATTTATTTCCTTGCTGTCTTATTTATTTGTTTGCTTGTAGTCAGTGCAGTTCATGTTCCGCGGTTTGCTAGTGGCCGCAATAAAGGGCACAATAACCACGGGCAACATATTTATGGTAGTGACCCTGGGCCTCCTACAGGCCGTAGAAACAATGGGCCTTCTACGGGGAGTAGCATCAATGGGCCTTCTACGGGCCGTATGAACGATTGGCCAAACATGGGCGAACAAGGAACCGCATTATGGGCCTTAAACGGGCTAGAGTTGGAATCGTCCGTTCATGGGCCGACCATAACGGGCCGTCGTTAATCGTCATATTTGATGACGCTATGAAAACGGCCCAACAGATTAACAGGCCACAAATGGGTCGACTGTAACCACGGGCTGAATTTGGCCCACAATCAGAAAAGGCCAGTAACATGCCGTAAGTAACCGAATGCTGGAAATGAGCCCAAGAATAAATGGGCCCTCAAAAGGCCAAAAGATAACATGGGCTTGAAATGGCCCAATGGAATAATGGGCCATTAATGGGTATAAAGCGATATACTGTTCATTACGGGCCAGTTTCACCACGGGCCGTCAATGGGCCAAGAGTTACAAAGTGCCTCATATGGGCCGAAAGATGTCATGGGCCAGACATGGGCCGGAAGTTACAATGGGCTGGAATCATATTGCACGGCCCAGATGACGCTATTGTGCCTAATTCGAATAGGCCATAACGGGCCCTGGGTTAGCGGGCTGTAAATGGGCTATGTGCGAACATGCCGTTAACAGGCTTTCTGTGGGCCGGTCTGCTATCTTTTGACCAAGTCAAACGGGTCAGCCTTTTCACAGGTATGGGCCTCTGTTGGGCCGTGCCACATGTTGACGTATCATTGGTGCATTATATCCAATGAGTGGATGATATCTATCCCAACGGTGAGCCGACGCGTGTTTCCTCCAGCCAATGATAATTTTACACGTGGAAAATCCCCGTTGGTTCGGGCTGTTAACGGGTTATCGGATCCAAACCGGAACCCGATAGCTCGACCCGTTGCGGTGGATGCCACATGTCGGTCACCCTTGACGAAAGCACTTCTATGACGCGTGATTTATCGTCATGGAAGTGGACACTTCCGTGATGATAATTTTGGTAATGTCATGGAACACCTCTACGATAGCACAGGTATGACTATCTTGATTCTGTCATAAAATCATCATGGATGTACATGCATGACAGAAAACGTGACCTACTATGACAAACACGTATCATCACGGAAGTGTTTTTTTAGTGTTTATCGCTAAGCGGTAGCAATAGTAGTAGAAGCACGGCTGGCGTGAAAACCCCGATGGCAACACGATGATGGAGATCATGGTGTCATGCTAGTGACGACGGAGATCATGCCGCTGCTTTCGAGATGGAGATCAAAAGCACGAGTTGATGGCCATATCATGTCACTTATGATTTTCATGTGATGTTAATCCTTTTATGCATCTTATTTTTCTTAGGACGACGGTAGCATTATAAGGTGATCCCTCACTAAAATTTCAAGATAAAAATTGTGTCCTCCCCAAGTGTGCACCGTTGCGAAAGTTCATCGTTTCGAAGCACCACATGATGATCGGGTGTGATAGAATCTATGTTCACATACAACGGGTGCAAGCTAGTTTTGCACATGCGGAACACTTGGGTTAAACTTGACGAGCCTAGCATGTACATACATGGCCTCGGAACACAAGAGACCGAAAGGTCGAACATGAGTCATATAGTAGATATGATCAACATGGAGATGTTCACCATTGAAACCACCTCATCTCACGTGACGATCGGACTTGGGTTGGTGAATTTGGATCATGTTACACTCAGATAATGATACGTCTCCAACGTATCTATAATTTTTGATTGTTCCATGTTGTTATATTATCAATCTTGGATGTTTTATAATCACTTCATAGTCATTTTGTATCATTTTTTGGTACTAACCTATTGACATAGTGCCAAGTGCCAGTTATTGTTTTTCCATGTTTTTTACATCGCAGAAAATCAACATCAAACGGAGTCCAAATGCCACGAAACTTTACGGAGAATTTTTATGGGTCAGAAGGAACACAACGGGCCCTGGCTGCGCCTGGGGGGTGCCCCGAGGGGAGCACAACCCACCAAGGCGCGCCCTGGTGGGTTGTGCCCACCTCGGGCGCCCCCCGGACCGCTTCTTTGCTCTATAAATACCCCAATATTCTCAAAACCCTAGGGGAGTTGACGAAATATTGATCTAGCCGCCGCAAAGTCCAGAACCACCAGATCAAATCTAGACACCATCTCGGATGGGGTTCACCACCTCCATTGGTGCCTCTCTGATGATGCGTGAGTAGTTCTTTGTAGAATTTCGGGTCCGTAGTTAGTAGCTAGATGGCTTCCCCACTCTCCCTTGATTCTCAATACAATGGTCTCTTGGGGATCCATATGATGTAACTCTTTTCTGGTGTGTTTGTTGGGATCGATGAACTTTGAGTTTATGATCAGATCTATCTTTTTATATTCATGAAAGTATTTGAGTTCCTTTGATCTCTTTTATGCGTGATTGCTTATAGCCTCGTATTTCTTCTCCGATATTTGGATTTTGTTTGGCCAACTTGATCTATTTATCTTGCAATGGGAAGAGGTGCTTTCTCGTGGGTTCGATCTTACGGTGCTTGATCCCAGTGACAGAAGGGGAACAGACACATATGTATCGTTGCTACTAAGGATAAAACGATGGGGTCTATCTCTACATAGATAGATCTTGTCTACATCATGTCATCGTTCTTATTGCATTACTCCGTTTCTCCATGAACTTAATACACTAGATGCATGTTGGATAGCGGTCGATGTGTGGAGTAATTGTAGTAGATGCATGCAGGAGTCGGTCTACTAATCTTGGACGTGATACCAATGTAATGATCATTGCCTTGATATCGTCATGAGTATTTGAAGTTCTATCAATTGCCCAACAGTAATTTTATTCACCCACCGTTTGCTATTTTTCTCGAGAGAAGCCACTAGTGAAACCTACGGCCCCCGGGTCTCTTTCTCTTATTATTTTCCTTTGCGATCTACTTTTATTTGCTTTTATTTTCAGATCTATTAATCCAAAAACCCAAAAATCTTTGCTGCACTTTATTTTATTTGTGATCTATTTATTCAATCAATTACAACTTTCTCCCGCCACGCACCAATTTCTGGCACCGTTACCCGAAAGGGATTGACAACCCCTTTAACACATGGGGTTGCGAGGATTTGTTATCTGTGTGTAGGGGCTGTTTACGTTGTGTTGCTTGGTTCTCCTACTGGTTCGATAACCTTGGTTTCGTATCTGAGGGAAATACCTACCGCCGCTGTGCTGCATCATCCCTTCCTCTTTGGGGAAATACCGACGTAGGTTCAAGCGGAATCAAAAGGAATTTTTGGCGCTGTTGCCGGGGAAGGTTTTCAACATATACCAGGTTCCTAATCACAAATCTCATCTCCTTGCAATTTACATTATTTGCCATTTGCCTCTCATTTTCCTCTCCCCCACTTCACAACGATTTGCAGTTCTATTCGCCCCTCTTTTCCGTTTGCCGTTTTCTTACCGGATCTGTTTTTTAGTGCAATCTTGTTGTGTAGTCATCATGGCTCAAGAGAACACCAAGTTATGTGATTTCTCAAATACCAAAAACAATGATTTTATCGGCACTCCGCCTGCTCCTCCCGCCGCTAGTGCGGAGACTTGTGATATTAATACTGGTCTGCTGAATCTTGTTATGAAAGACCAATTTTCTGGTACTCCTAGATGCCGCGTCCCATCTTAATACCTTCGTGGAATTATGTGATATGCAAAAGAAAAAAGATGTGGACAATGATGTGGTCAAGATGAAATTATTTCCCTTTTCTTTGTGTGATTCTGGAAAAAATTTGGTTCTCTTCTTTGCCGCTTAATAGTATCGATTCTTGGAATAAGTGCAAAGATGCTTTTATTACTAAGTATTTTCTGCCAAAAATTATTTCCCTTAGAACCCAGATCATGAATTTCAAGAAACTTTAACATGAGCATGTTGCACAATCTTGGGAAAGGATGAAAATGATGCTAAGGAATTGCCCAACTCATGGGTTAAATCTTTGGATGATCATACAAAAAATTTACGCGGGGTTGAATTTTGTTTCTCGTGATCTTTTAGATTCCGCCGCGGGTGGTACTTTTATGGAAATTACTTTGGGTGAAGCCACTAAATTCCTTGATAATATTATGGCAAATTATTCGCAATGGCATACCTAAAGAGCTAATACTAGTAAAAAAGTTAATTCGGTTGAAGAAATTTCTTCTCTGAGTGAAAAAGTTGATGCTCTTGTGAAATTGGTTGCTAGTAGAAGTGCTCCTATTGATCTTAATGATATGCCTTTTTCTACTTTGATTGAGCAAAAGAGTGATGCCATAGATGTGAATTTTATTTCTCGAACTAATTTCAACAACAATGCTTATAGAGGTAATTTTTATCCTAGGCCTTTTCCTAGTAATTCCGCTAATAATTATGGTAATTCTTATGGAAATCAATCTTATAATAATAATAGGAACACCTCTCATCTTGAGAACAATATTAAAGAATTATCAATACACAAAAAGTTCTCAACACTTCCATAGAAGAAAAGTTAAGTAAGATTGATGATTTGTCTAGAAGTGTTGATAGAATTGCTCATGATGTGCAAAATCTCAAGATGAAATTTTTTGTGCCTAAGGTTGATGAATCAATTAAATCTCTTTATGTTTCTATGGATGAAAGTAAGAAAAGAACCGCTATTCTTAGAGCTAAAAGAGATTTTTTAGAAAAAGCATTTTATAGTGATTTCTTTCGCAAAAGTGATGAAGATCTTAAAATGATTGGTGTTTCTTCTATTGATTCCTTGTTTAGTAAAGTTAATATTGATGAAAAAGGGACTGGAGAAGAGTCAACTTTAGCTAGAAGGCGTCCCAATGACTCGGAGGGTGAAAATCTTGTTGAGAAAATTGATAAAAGTGGGTTTGAAGAGGTCAAAACTTTAGCTAGCTTTGTGCCCACTCTTTTGGATTACAAAGACTTTAATTATGATAGTTGCTCTTTGATTGATTGTATTTCCTTGTTGCAATCCATGATAAATTCACCCCATGCTTATGAACAAAATAAAGCTTTTACTAAACATATTGTTGATGCTATGATGAAAGCTTTTATAGAAAAGTTAGAATTAGAAGTTTCAATTACTAGGAAATTGCATGATGAGTGGGAACCTACTATCAAAGTCAAGATTAAAAATTATGAGTGTTTTGTGTGACTTGAGTGCTAGTGTTTCTACTATTCCGAAATCTTTATGTGATGTGCTTGGTCTTACCGATCTTGAAGAGTGTTCTTTGAATTTGCACTTGGCGGATTCTACTATTAAAAAGCCTATGGGAAGAATTAATGATGTTCTTATTCTTTCAAATAGGAATTATTTGCCCATAGATTTTATTGTTCTCGATATTGATTGCAATCCGTCTTGTCCAATTATTCTTGGTAGACTATTTTTACGCACTATCAGTGCCGTGATTGATATGAAAGAAGGCAATTTAAATGCCAATTTCCTTTGAGTAAGGGTATGTAACACTTTCCTAGAACAAGAATTAGGCCACCATATAAATCAATCAGGAGGGCATCTTATGGATCTCGAACCAAAGATGACAAAACTTAGATCCTTGCTTTATGCCTAGCTAAGGGCGTAAAACTATAGCGCTTGTTGGGAGGCAACCCAATGAATAAAATTTATTTTTGCTTTTTGCTTCCTGTTTTTGAGTATTAGCACAATTATGATACTATTATGATTGTGTTTTGTATGTTTTAATTAGTTTTTATGCCAAGTAAAGCCTTTAGGATCTTCTTGGGTGATAGTTGTTTGATCTTGCTGAAAAAATAGAAACTTTTACACTCATGAAAATAATTCTCGTTTTAACAAGAGAGCGATAAAATACCCATTCCACTTGTAATAGATCAATATACAAATTTCTTAGGTCGTCCTAATATTTCAGAATTTTTGGAGCTACAGAAGTATTCGAAATAGTCAGATTGCTACACATTGTT
The DNA here is from genome assembly GCF_003073215.2 of Triticum urartu. NCBI lineage: Eukaryota > Viridiplantae > Streptophyta > Magnoliopsida > Poales > Poaceae > Triticum > Triticum urartu. The sequence goes on from NC_053028.1 coordinate 559,685,244, forward strand.
CTGTTTTGACAGATTCTGTTTTCTTTGTGTTGTGTGCTTATTTTGATGGCTCTATGGTTTTATTCGATGAGTTTTTGCCATAGACAAGTTGGAATACTGTAGATATAATGAAAGAACAAAATATGAATTGGTTTGATACAACACTTATAGTAGTGATTTATTATTCTTATATTAACGGATCTCACGAAGGTTTTGTTGAGTTTTATGTGATCGAAGTTTTCAAGTTTTGGGTTATCTTACGACGGATGAAGGAATAAGGAGCCTAAGCTTGGGCATGACCCGACATCCAAGCTATTATCCAAAAATGAGCAACCAACTATGCTTGGGGAAGCCTCCCGAGTAGCATCCCCTCTTTCTTCTAACGACCATCAGTATTTTACTCGAAGCTATATTTTATTGGCCACATACTATGTGTTTTGCTTGGAGCGTCTTGTATGATATGAGTCTTTGCTTGTTTTATTTTGTGTTTTAAGTCTTGATCCTTTTCTGGACACACCTATTTGAGAGAGCCAAAATTATGCCATGACTTGTTAGAATTGCTCTCTATGCTTCACTAAGATTTTTTATGAGCTATGGAATTGCTCTAGTTCTTCACTTATATCTTTTTGAGCACGGTGTGCTTAGTATTTTTGAAGAAATTCTCTCTTGCTTCACTTAGATTTATTTGAGAGTTAGTAAAATTTTCAAGAAATTCTCTCAAGCTTCACTTAAATTAATTTGAGAGAAAGAAAAATTATGCTCATGATCTTCACTTATATTTGTTTGAGCTTGTGAAAAGCAGCAGATGAAAATTAGTCCCAAAGTGATAGATATCCAAGAAGGATATAATTAAAACTTTCATGAAGATCATTGGACAAAATCAACTTGATTCTTATTAATAGTTCTAAGATATGATGATGTGATATGTGAGTCATCTTGATGAGTAATTATTCTTTAGTAAGAATATTGGTGTTAAGGTTTGTGATTCCCTATGCAAGCACGAAAGTCAATAGTTATGCAATGAAATTATATCCTACTTATGGTGCATTATTCGGTGTTAGTTATGCTTAATGCTCGCTTATGAGATTATTCGTTTCTTGGTTGGTCACTTCTTAATCTTTTGCTAGCCTTCATTTTGCACTAAGTATGATCACTACTTGTGCATCCAAAAACCATTAAACCAGTTTTGCCATATGAGTCCACTATATCTACCTATATGCGGTATTATTTTTCCGTTCTAAGCAACTTTGCATGTGCCATCTCTAATTTTCACTATATCGACTTCTCTTTTGTGCGTTTGTTTCGCACGCGGAGCGGCTCGTGAGGGGTGACTAATGTTTTCCATGCTAGATGTGTTATTCTCAATATGAGTGTTTATCCGCTTATCATTGCACGAGAGTAAGGCAAAGGTATTAGGGATGCCCAGTCCCGAAATGAAAAAAAATGACTTTACTTTATGTTGTCAAATAATAAATTCCTTGGAAAGTGTAGGTATGGAGGGTAACCGTGGATATGGCTAGCCATGGAAAGTGAAAGTATGATGGAAAAAGGAATAAACTTTATTTTCTATTTGGGAACCGCCTATGATATATCTAAGCATGGAAAGTATTGGTAACTCTAAGTCGTTTTCGTTGGTGGGATGGATACACCTCCCAAAATGTTTTTTTCTCTATGTTTTTCGCTTTGAGCTCTGCCACTTCTACAAATCCCTACTTCCCTATGCGAAGGGCCTTCCTTTTTTATTTTATGCAATTGTTATTTTTGAATTTGAGTCTCCATCTTCTCTTATAAAAGCACCAACTAGGAGGCAATATGATTGTACTTGAGTATTGGATGTAGCTAATATGTGAGCGTGTTTCATGAATGGATCAATGGTTGAGCATGATGGGCTAGGGATAGCTTATTTTAGCGTTGATATTTTGAAAGACATGGTTTCTTGTTGATATGCTTGAGTATTTAAATTATCATGTCAAAACTAGACTATTGCTTTGAACAATATAAAAGTCCAAATGTCCATGCTATAAAGAAAGAAATATGATATGACATGTTAGGCAGCATTCCACATCAAAAATTCTGTTATTATCACTTCCCTACTCGAGGACGAGTAGGCGTTAAGCTTGGGGATGCTGATACGTCTCCAACGTATTTATAATTTTTGATTGTTCCATCTTGTTATATTATCAATCTTGGATGTTTTATAATCATTTTTTGGTACTAACCTATTGACATAGTGCCAAGTGCCAGTTGCTATTTTTTCCATGTTTTTTACATCGCAGAAAATCAATATCAAATGGAGTCCAAATGCCACAAAACTTTGCAGAGAATTTTTATGGCCAGAAGGAACACAACGGGCCCTGGCTGTGCCTGGGAGTCACCCAAGGGGAGCACAACCCACCAGGGCGCGTCAGGAGGCCCAGGCGCGCCCCGGTGGGTAGTGCCCACCTCGGGTGCCCCTGGGCCGCCTCTTTGTTCTATAAATACTCCAATATTCCCAAAACCCAAGGGGAGTTGACAGAATATTGATCCAGCCGCCGCAGAGTCCAGAACCACCAGATCCAATCCAGACACCATCCCGGATGGGGTTCACCACCTCCATTGGTGCCTCTCTGATGATGCGTGAGTAGTTCTTTGTAGACCTTCGGGTCCTTAGTTAGTAGCTAGATGGCTTCCTCTCTCTCACTCTCTCTCTCTCTCTCTTGATTCTCAATACAATGGTCTCTTGGAGATCCATATGATGTAACTCTTTTTCGATGTGTTTGTTGGGATCGATGAACTTTGAGTTTATGTTCAGATCTATCTTTTTATATCCATGAAAATATTTGAGTTTCTCTGGTCTCTTTTATGCATGATTACTTATAGCCTCATATTTCTTCTCTGATATTTGGGTTTTGTTTGTCCAACTTGATCTATTTATCTTGCAATGGGAAGAGGTGCTTTGTAGTGGGTTCGATCTTACGGTGCTTGATCCCAGTGATAGAAGGGGAACCGACACGTATGTATCATTGCTACTAAGGATAAAACGATGGGGTCTATCTCTACATAGATAGATCTTGTCTACATCATGTCATCGTTCTTATTGCATTACTCCATTTCTCCACGAACTTAATACACTAGATGCATGCTGGCTAGCGGTCGATGTGTGGAGTAATAGTAGTAGATGCAGGCAGGAATCGATCTACTAATCTTGGACGTGATGCCTATGTAATGATCATTACCTCGATGTCGTCATGAGTATTTGAAGCAACAGTAATTTGTTCACCCACCGTTTGCTATTTTTCTCGTGAGAAGCCACTAGTAAAACCTATGGCCCCCGGGTCTCTTTCTCTTATTATTTGCCTTTACGGTCTACTTTTATTTTATTTTATTTTTCAGATCTATTAATTCAAAAACCCAAAAATACTTTGCTGCACTTTATTTTATTTGTGATCTATTTATTCAATCTATTACAACTTTCTCCCGTCACGCACCAATTTCTAGCACCATTACCCGAAAGGGATTGACAACCCCTTTAACACGTCGTGTTGTGAGGATTTGTTATCTGTGTGTAGGGGTTGTTTACGCTGTGTTTCTTGGTTCTTCTTATGGTTCGAAAACCTTGGTTTCATATCTGAGGGAAATACCTACCGCCGTTGTGCTGCATCATCCCTTCCTCTCTGGGTAAATACCGATGTAGCTTCAAGCGACATCAGACAACTGGAGGGATGTTGATTTGAGTGGGAGTTCTTAGGTAATATGATTAATTGAACTCATTATCATGAACCATAGTCTAAAGTTGCCTTTGCAAATTTATGCTGTAGATCTATGGCTCACGCAGTAGCTCCCCTGAATTTCAATGTGTTCCTAGAGAAAGCTAAGCTGAAAGATGATGGAAGTAACTTTAGGGAATGGGCCCGTAATCTGAGGATTATCCTCACGGCTTCCCATAAGGCTTATGTCCTTAATGCACAGCTTGGTGCGCCACCCCCTCCAGCAACTATGGACGTTGTGAACGCCTGGCTGTCGCGTGTTGATGACTACTCAATAGTTCAGTGCGCCATGTTGTATGACTTAGAGCCGAGACTTCAAAGGAGTTTTGAAAGTCATGGAGCATATGAGATGTTCCTGGAGTTGAAGTTTATCTTGGAGAAGAATGCCCGGATCGAGAGGTATGAGACCTCCGATAAGTTCTATGCGTGCAAGATGGAGGAGAACAGGTCTGTCGGTGAGCACATACTCAGAATGTCTGGGTACTACAACCGTCTGGCTGAGTTGGGTATTGAGCTCCCGCCAGAGGTTGTCACTTACAGAGTTCTTCAATCGCTACCACCTAGCTACAAGAGCTTTGTGTTGAACTATAACATGCAAGGGATGAACAAGTCAGTCTCCGAGCTGTTCGTCATGTTGAAAGTCACTGAGTCAGACATCCAGAAGGAGCATCAAGTGTTAATGGTGAACAAAGCCACTAGTTTCAAGAAGAGAAAGGGAAAGAAGGGTGGCAAAGCAGTTGCTCCTCCTGTGAAGAAACCCAAGGCTGGACCCAAGCTAGAAACTGAGTGCTTCTATTGCAAGGGAACTGGCCACTAGAAGTGGAACTGCCCCAAGTATCTAGCCGACAAGAAGGGGGACAACGTCAACAAAGGTATATATGATATACATGTTATTGATGTGTACCTTACCAACTCTCATTGTAGTGCCTGGGTATTTGATACCGGTTCGGTTGCTCACATTTGCAACCCAAAGCAGGAACTATGGAATAAACAGAGGCTCGCGAAGGACGAACTGACGGTGCATGTGGGAAATGGTCCAAGGTTGATGTGATCGCCATCGACATGCTTGCTCTTCGATTACCATCGGGATTAGTAATGAACCTGAATAATTGTTATTTAGTGCCTGCGTTGAGCATGAACATTATATCTGGATCTTGTTTAATGTGATACGGTTACTCATTTAAATCAGATAATAATTGTTGTTCTATTTATATGGGTAATATCTTTTATGGTCATGCACCCATTGTGAGGGGTTTATACTTATTGAATCTCGATAGTGATGATACACATGTTCATAACATTGATGCCAAAAGATGTAGAGTTGATATTGATAGTACCAATTTCTTGTGGCACTTCCGCTAGTCATATTGGTATAAAGCGTATGAAGAAACTCCATGCTGATGGACTTTTGGAGTCACTTGATTTTGAATCACTTGACACATGCGAACCATGCCTCATGGGCAAGATGACTAAGACCCCATTTTCCGAAACAATGGAACGAGCAACTGACTTGTTGGAAATCATACGTATTGATGTGTGCGGCGCAATGAGCGTTGATGCGCACGGTGGATATCGTTACTTTCTCACCTTCACCGATGACTTGAGTAGATACGGGTATATTTACTTGATGAAGCATAAGTCTGAAACGTTTGAAAAGTTCAAGCAATTTTGAAGGGAAGTTGAGAATCGTAACAAGAAGATTAAATTCCTACGATCCTATCGAGGGGGAGAATATCTGAGTTATGAGTTTAGCAATCACTTAAGACAATGTGGAATTGTTTCACAGTTGACGCCACCTGGAACACCATAGCGTAATGGTGTGTCTGAACATCGTAATCGTACCTTATGGATATGGTGCATTCTAAGATGTCTCTTGCCGATTTTCCACTATCGTTTTTGAGTTATGCATTAGAGACGGATGCATTCACTTTAAATAGGGCACCATCTAAGTTCGTGGAGACGACGCCATATGAATTGTGGTTTGGCAAGAAACCTAAGTTGTCGTTTCTTAAGGTTTGGGGCTACGATGCTTATGTCAAAAGGCTTCAGCCGGAAAAGCTCGAACCCAAAGCGAACAAATGTGTCTTCATAGGGTACCCAAAAGAGACGGTTGGGTATACCTTCTATCTCAGATCCGAAGGCAAAGTGTTTGTCGCTAAAGAACGGGTCCTTTCTTGAGAAAGAGTTTCTCTCAAAAGAATTGAGTGGGAGGAAGATAGAACTTGATGAGGTTGTTGAACCTCTAACTCAACCAGTGAGTAGAGCAGCATAGAAAGATGTTTTTGTGACACCTACGTCACTTGAATAGGAAATCAATGATAGTGATCATGAAGTTTCGGATCAAGTTACTATCGAACCTCGTAGGTCGACAAGGGTACGTACAGCTAAGGCATAGCCTAGTGGTGGGAAGGGGTTGATGCCTTCCCACCCACCCAGGTTCAAGGCATGGTACTTGCAGTTTGGGTTTGTTGCACCAATTATACTATAGGGGGTTCCCTTACAGTCTTTCTGTCAAAAAAATAAAGGGTGCGTACAGCTCCTGAGTGGTACAACAACCCTGTATTAGATGTCATGTTGTTGGACAACAATGAACCTACGAGCTATGTAGAAGCGGTGGTGGGCCTAGATTCCGAAAAATGGTTAGAGGCCATGAAATCCGAGATGGGATCCATGTATGAAAACAAAGTATGGACTTTGGAAGTATTACCTGAAGGGCGAAAGGCCATTCAGAATAAATGGATCTTCAAGAAGAAGATGGACGTGGACGGTAATGTCACCGTCTATAAAGCTCAACTTGTGGCAAAGGGGTTTACACAAGTTCAAGGAGTTGACTACGATGAGACTTGATGCTTAAGTCCATCAGAATCATGTTAGCAATAGCTACATTTTTTGATTATGAAATCTGGCAGATGGATGTCAAAGTAGCGTTCCTTAATGGTATCCTTAAGGAATAGTTTTATATGATGCAACTAGGCGGTTTTGTCGATCCAGAGAATGCTAACAAAGTGTGCAAACTCCGACGATCCATTTATGGACTGGTGCAAGCATCTCGGAGTTGGAATGTTCGCTTTGATGAGGTGATCAAAGCGTTTGGGTTTATACAAGTTTTTGGAGAATCTTGTATTTACAATAAAGTGAGTGGGAGCTCTATAGCGTTTCTAATATTATATGTGGATGACATATTGCTGATTGGAAACAATATAGAACTTTTGGAAAATGTGAAGGAATATTTGAACAAGAGTTTTTCAATGAAGGACCTAGGAGAAGCTGCTTTCATATTAGGCATCAAGGTCTATAGAGATAGATCAAGATGCTTGATAGGACTTTCACAAAGCACTTACCTTGATAAGATTTTGAAGAAGTTCAAAATGGATCAGTCCAAGAAGGGGTTCTCGCCTATTTTGCAAGGTGTGAAGTTGAGTCAGACTCAATGCCCAACAACTACACAAGGGGAGCCAAAGAATATTCTCGAGTATTAGCAGCTGAGTTGTCAAATCAACCACACCTGAAAGACTTAATATCTGCAGCAAAGTATTTAGTAGCAAAGTAGTATGGAAGTAACGATAACAGTGGCAGAAGTAACAGTGGCAGTTTGGTAGCAGTTGTAACAGTGGCAACAGAAAAGTAACAAAGCAAAGATCAATATGTGAAAAGCTCATAGGCAATGGATCCATGATGGGGGATTATGTCGGATGGCATTCATCATGCAACAGTTATACCATAGGGTGACACAGAACTAGCCCCAGTTCATCAATATAATGTAGGCATGTATTCCGAATATAGTCATACGTGCTTATGGAAAAGAACACACATGACACCTTTTGTCCTACCCTCCCGTGGCAGCGGGGTCCTATTGGAAACTAAGGGATATTAAGGCATCCTTTTAATATAGTGTCGGACCAAAACATTAGCACTTCATGAATACATGAACTCCTCAAACTACGGTCATTACCGGGAGTGGTCCCGACTATTGTCACTCCGGGGTTGCCGGATCATAACATGTGGTAGGTGACTATAACTTGTAACATCGGATCAAGAACACAAATATATTCATGAAAACATAATAGGTTCAGATCTGAAATCATGGCACTCGGGCCCTAGTGACAAACATTAAGCATAGCAAAGTCATAGCAACATCAATCTCAGAACATAGTGGATACTAGGGATCAAACCCTAACAAAACTAACTCGATTACATGGTAAATCCCATCCAAACCACCACAGTCCAGCAAGCCTATGATGGAATTACTCACGCACGGCGGTGAGCATCATGAAATTGGTGGTGGAGGATGGTTGATGATGATGATGGTGACAGATTTCCCCTCTCCGGAGCCCCGAACGGACTCCAGATCTGCCCTCCCGAGGAAGAACGCGGCTTGGCGGCGGCTCCGTATCGTAAAACATGATGAATCCTTCTCTCTGATTTTTTTCTCCCTGAAAGAGAATATATGGAGTTGGAGTTGAGGTCGATGGAGGTCCAAGGGGCTCACAAGGTCGGAGGGCGCTCCCCAGGGGGGTGGGCGTGCCCCCCACACTTGTGGCTATGGTGTGGACCCCTACTGCTGATTCTTTTGCCAATATTTTTTTATTAATTCCAAAACTTGACTCCGTGAAGTTTTGGTTCATTCCGAGAACTTTTTATTCTGCACAAAAATAACACCATGGCAATTCTGCTGAAAAAGCGTCAGTCCGGGTTAGTTCCATTCAAATCATGCGAGTTAGAGTCCAAAACAAGGGCAAAAGAGTTTGGAAAAGTAGATACGACGGAGACGTATCAACTCCCCGAAGCTTAAACCTTGGCTTGTCCTCAAGCAATTCAGTTGACAAACTGAAAGTGATAAAGAAAAACTTTTACAAACTCGTATTGATCTTGTTGCAAATATGTAAAGCCAATATTCAAGTTTTTAGCATAGATCATGAACTAACCGTATTCACAATAATATTTAGGTCTCACATTTACTCATATCAATGGCATAATCAACTAGCGAGCAATAGTAATAAATCTCAAAACAATCATGATATGATATAACAAGATGGTATCTCGCTAGCCCTTTATGAGACTGCAAAACATAAATGCAGAGACACCCCTGAAGATCAAGGACTGACTAGACATTGTAATGCATGGTAAAAGAGATCCAGTCACAGTCATACTCAATATAAATTAATAACACTACATACAAATGACAGTGGTGCTCTCTAACTAGTGCTTTTTATAAGAGGATGCTGACTCAGCAATAAAAGTAAATAGATAGGCCCTTCGCAGAGGGAGGCAGGGATTTGTAGAGGTGACAAAGCTCGAGTTTTCAAATAGAGATAAATAATATTTTGAGCGGTCTGCTTTCATTGTCAACATAACAAGTAAGAGATCTCGGTATCTTCCATGCTACATACATTATAGGCGGTTCCCAAACAGATGGTAAAGTTTATACTCCCCCACGGCCAACAAGCACACTCCATGGCTGGTCCAAAACAATGGGTACCGTCCAACTAACAACAATCCTGGGGGAGTTTTGTTTGCAATTATTTTGATTTGATTTGCTTTGAGCAAGGGACTGGGCATCCCGGTTACCGGCCATTTTCTCGTGAATGATGAGCGGAGTCCAGTCATCATGAGAATAACCCACCTAGCATGGAAGATATTGATAGCCCTAGTTGATACATGAGAGATTTGAGCATACAAAACAGATTATTATTTGAAGGTTTAGAGTTTGACACATGCAAATTTACTTGGAACGGCAGGTAGATACCGTATATAGGTAGGTATGGTGGACTCATATGGAACAACTTTTGGGTTATAGAAGTGGATGCACAAGCAGTATTCCCGCTTGTACAAGTGAAGGCTAGAAAGAGACTAGGAAGCGACCAACTAGAGAGCGACAATAGTCGTAAACATGCATTGAGATTAACCAACATTGAATGCAAGCATGAGTAGGATATAAATCACCATGAACATAAATATCGTAGAGGCTATGTTGATTTTGTTTCAACTACATGCGTGAACATGTGCCAAGTCAAGCCACTCGAATCAGTCAAAGGACAATACCATCCTATCATACTACATCGCAACCATTTTAATTTCCATGTTGGCACGCAAGGTAAACCATTATAAAATCCTAGCTAATTAAGCATGACATGAGTAACTATAACCTCTAATTGTCATTGCAAACATGTTTCATTCATAATAGGCTCAATCAGGAATGATGAACTAATCATATTTACAAAAACAAGATAAGTCAAGTTCATACCAGCTTTTCCTCATCTCAATCATTTCATCATATATCGTCATTATTGCCTTTCACTTGCACGACCGAATGGTGTGGATAAATAATAATAGTGCACGTGCATTGGACTAAGCTGGAATCTGCAAACATTTATTCAAAGGAGAAGACAAGGTAATATGGGCTCTTTGTTAGATCAACAATAATGCATATGAGAGCCACTCGACATTTGCATCGTGGTCTTCTCCTCCCGACCCCCAAAGAAAAGAAAAGAATTTCAAAGAAACACACTGAATAAAGTAAAATAAGAACGAGAAAACTATTTACATGGGAAAGCACCCAACAAGAAAAAGAAGAACAGGAAATCTTTTTGGGTTTTCTTTTAATATTACTACTAAGCATGCATAGAAAGTAAACTAACTACAACTAATTTTTTTGTTTTTCTTGAGGTTTATCAAACACACAAGAAGAAAGCGGAAAAAACTAGCATGGATATTACAATGAAAAAGTATGAGCACCGACAACTGAAATGAGTGTGTGAACATGAATATAATGTCGGTGAGAAATACGTACTCCCCCAAGCTTAGGCTTTTGGCCTAAGTTGGTTTAAGGCCACTGGCCTGGTGGATATCCAAAGTTGTAGGTGGGGTTGTACTGAGACGCATCTGCTACTGCCTGAAGGGCTGCAGCATGGAGGCGAGCAGCATCAGCTGTTCTCTCATACTCGTCTGCCTCCTCTCTAGTTATAAAATATTGTCCCTTTGCCTGAAAGTTAAAGAAAGCAGGAGCAGGAAGAGTAATAAGGACGACACGCCCTCTATCAAAGATTGGTTGGTATTGGAGGATCTGTTCATTCCTCTTAAGAAACTGGTGGCGTATCATAGCCTCATAATCCAGAAATGCAGGTGGCAACTCAATATCATAACTTCTAATAGGTACATTCAAATAGTTAGCTAAACGAGTTCCATAAGTCCCACGAAATAAATCTCCATATTTAGAATTAAGGTGTAACCTTCTAGCAATAATGGCTCCCAAATTATATCGTTTATCACCTAACACCGCACACTTGAGGATACTAAGGTCTGGGACGCAAACATGGCAAAGCTCATGTTTACCATTAATACACCTACCGATAAAAAGAGCAAAATAATGTATGGCAGGAAAGTGAATGCTCCCTACGGTTGCTTATGTGATATTTCTAGTTTCTCCAAGAGTGATACTAGCAAGGAAATCATTATATTCAGATTTCCGAGGCTCACTAAGACTACCCCATTGCGGAATTTTACTGCATCACAAAAGTCTTCTAGGTCCATAGTATAAGATTCATCATAAAGATCAAACAAGACAGTATGAGTATTACGTTTGGATGAAAACTCAAACCTCCGCACGAATGAATCGATGAGATAATAATACTGTAAGCAATGGTTTGATAAAAAATCCTCAAGGCCGGCATTTTGTACATACGCATAGAATTCATCCTTGAAACCTGCACAATCCATAAATTCATCTGACGGCCATTCACACGGCTTCACTTGAGCTTCCCTTGGCGGTTCAAGGTCTTGCTCATGAATCGCAGGCCTTGGTCCTTGCTTCCTTGAAGAACCACCTTGATACATTTTCCTAGACATTTTTCTTCCTCTGAAAAATTTCTGAAATTTTTAGTAACTCAAAATAAAAGTGAAGCAAACTCAACAAAATTGATAGCAACTACTCCTGCAAGTGCCTAGAAGCTAAATCATGCATCAAAACTACTTTGGACCATATAAATTTGACATGCAAATTCAAGAACGGGGTCACCAAAGCAGCAAGAATTTGCAATAAATAAAGCACTAGAACAAAAACTACTTGGACCATTGGAGGAGTCACATACCGAAGATCAATCCCCCAAAGCAATTTTGTGAATGGGGCTTTGAGCAGGACATCGAAAATGGCAGCAAGATGAGCAAGAACACGAGTTTGAGCAATGGAGTGATTTTTCTGGAGGAAGAATGATTGAATGGGTGCTGGAATAAGTGGAGGGGGGCCACGTGGGGCCCACAATGTCAGGGGGCGCGCCCTTCACCCTTGTGGCTAGCTCGTGAGGCCCCCTGGTGTGTTCCTTGCACTAGAAATTCTTCAATATTTTATAAAAAATCATATCAAATTTTCAGGGCATTTGGAGAACTTTTAATTTTGGGACAGTTTGTATTGCATGAATAATTCAGAAAACAGACAAAAAATACTATTTTTGCTTTACTTAAACTAAATAATAGAAAGTAAAAGATGGGTAGAGAGAATTGTGCCTTCTAAATTCATCCATCTCATGCTCATCAAAAGGAGTCCATTAACAAGGTTGATCAAGTCTTATTAATAAACTTCTTACGAGTGACATGAAATCGGAGAACTTTCGAATAACACTAGGTTACCTCAATGGGGATATGCATGTCCCCAACAATAAGAATATCATATTTGTTTTTGACAGTAGGTAGAGGGAATTCAAAATCTCCAATGGTAATAGTTGAAACTTTTCCAATAGAATTGATACTATGAACTTGAGGTTGTTTCCTCGGTAAGTGTACCGTATGCTCATTACCATTAACATGAAAAGTGACATTGCCTTTGTTGCAATCAATAACATCCCGTGCAGTATTCAAAAAGGGTCTACCAAGGATAATCAACATACTATCATCCTCGGGAATATCAAGAATAACAAAGTCCGTTAAGATAGTAACGTTTGCAACCGCAACAGGCACATCTTCACAAATACTGATGGATATAGCAGTTGATTTATCAGCCATTTGCAAACAAATTTCAGTAGGTGTCAACTTATTCAAATAAAGTTTACAAAGAGAAAGGCATAACACTAACACCGGCTCCAAGATCACATAAAGCAGTTTTAACATAGTTTCTTTTAATGGAGCGTGGTATAGTTGGTACTCCGGGATTTCCAAGTTTCTTTGGTGTTACACCCTTAAAAGTATAATTAGCAAGCATGGTGGAAATCTCAGCTTCCGGTATCTTTCTTTTATTAGTAACAATTTCTTTCATGTACTTAGCATAAGGAGGCATTTTAAGCATATCAGTCAAACGTATACGCAAAAAGATAGGTCTAATCATTTCAGCAAAGTGCTCAAAATCCTCATCATCCTTTTTCTTGGATGGCTTAGGAGGAAAGGGCATGGATTTCTGAACCCATGGTTCTCTTTCTTTACCGCGTTTCCTAGCAACAAAGTCTCTCTTATCATAACGTTGATTCTTTGATTGTGGGTTATCAAGAACAACAGCAGGTTCAATCTCTACATCATTATCATTACTAGGTTGAGCATCAACATGAACATCATTATTAACATTATCACTAGGTTCATGTTCATTACCAGATTTTGTCTCAGCATCAGAAATAGAAATATCATTGGGATTCTTAGGTGTATCTATAGCAGGTTCACTAGCATGCAAAGTCCTATCGGTTTTCTTTTTCTTTTTAGTACGAGGACTAGGTGCTTCAGTATTAATTCTCTGAGAATCCTGCTCAATTCTCTTAGGATGGCCCTCAGGATACAAAGGTTCCTGGGTCATCTTACCACCTCTAGTCATAACCCTAAGAGCATTATCATTGTTCTTAATATTCAACTCATTAAGCAAATCATCTTGAGCCTTAAGTACTTGTTCTACTTGAGTTGTAACCATGGAAGCATGTTTATTAATAACCTTAAGATCATTAACAGTACTATTCATATAATTGCTCGAGTGATCAAGCATGTAAGCATTGCGTTTCAATTGTCTACTAACATAAGCATTGAAATTTTGTTGTTTAACAATAAAATTATAAAACTCATCAAAGCATTGACTAGCATACTTATTATGAGGAATATCAGCTTCATCAAATCTACAAATAGAGTTTACCTCTACTACCTGTGTCATGGAATTGTCACGGCAGATGTCCTATCAGAAGGACTTAGTCATCGGGCCATCGCAACTAGGAAGCTTAAAGGGGTTAATCAAGACAAAGGACACAAGAGGTTTTATACTAGTTCGGCCCCTTACAATGAAGGTAAAAGCCTACGTTTAGTTGTGTTGATATTGCTGGGGTTTCAATCACCAAGAGGCTAGTTCGCTGGCTTGGTTACCGATCTCTTGTTTTCTTGCCCTAAGCCGCCACCAGGTCGTCCCCTTATATACACGGGTTGATGCCTGGCGGCCTACAGAGTCCCGGCCGGCTTATAAAGCGTGTCCGGCTCGGTGACTTCTTTTACATGCCTTTCTTTACAAGTCTTTCCTTACATATGGCGGTTTACAATATTGGGCCTTAAGCCGCCTCTAGGCCTTTAGGCCTTCTATAAGATTTAATAAACTATCGTCTTGAATGTCTACTGGGCTTCCTTTGTGACCCGCCATTGGGGCTGACCCGGCCCCTCCTGGGTGGGTTATAACTGATAGCTATATCCCCAACATTAGGCCCCAGGTTGACTTTGAACTTTGTTCTTTGTCAATCTTCAACATTTAAACAAAATCCATCTTCTTATCCTCGTAGAAGTTTTTTGTAACCAGCCATGACGTCATCTCTTGAAAACACGAAAAACTTTCATGATGTCATCTTCTCATCGGATCTTCATCTTTAATGCTTTCCGAGAATCGAGGCGTCCATTTAGTTAGATAACCATTATTCGGGTCTTCCTCGATTTTCGCGCCCGCCTGTTGGCTTATCCCCTTATAAATAGACACGACCCGGTCTTTTCTCATTCCTCTCTCTTCTTCGTCTTCTTCTGCTCGCAACTCCACTGCAACTCGAGCCCCGCCGCCGTCACAGAGCATCTCGTCGTCGTCCACTTTGGCCGCTGCATCAACCAGAATCGGTTCAGAGAACGGCGGCGATCTTCCGTGGAGGATCCGTGGCCGTAAGTATTCGCCCTCCATTCATCAGATCCGCATTTACAGCTTCTAGGTTTTCCTGCATGTTCTTCATAGTTCTTCGCGGTTCTTCGCAGTTCTTCCACTGCCGCCTCTTCTTGATCCAAAAAGAGATATATGCTTGTGCGGTAGCTGTTTGGTGCCTACTCTTGACATCAGATCCCTTTTCCCGGTATAAAGGCCTCATTAGGACTTCAAACTCATATGTGCTAAACTTTTAGGTCTATAATTTTTTCCATTTTGAATAGCCATTTGATCTGGAATAATATCAAGCCATTTGGGAGACTTGTTTGTCTCAACCCTTAGCTGAAATTACTTTCTCAAATATCTGTAGTCATGGCGGCTTATTGTGCCGGCTTACTTTTCCTTATATGACATTAGCCCTTACTTAAGCCGCCATTACTCCCCTGTATCATCATCATTTACTTTCACCATTGTCATTGAATTAAGCCGGTATGCTGCTTTCTTTTTAGTTCATCTTTTGAACATCATGCCGTCCAAAGCACCAACTATCTGCAACTGGGTCCCCTCAATAGTCACTGAGGACAATCTGAAGGAATTCTTTACCATAGGTTTTTTTGCCAGGGAAGAATGTTATGTACTATCGTGCGCCTGACCCGGAGGAGGAACGGCCCAATGCAAAAGATGGTGAAGTTATCGTCTTTCCTGATCACATGAACCGTGGCTTTTCCCCACCCAGCTCAAAGTTCTTCAGAGATGTCCTCCATTTTTTCAAACTCCACCCTCAAGACATCGGGCCTAATTCCATATCCAATATCTGCAACTTCCAAGTTCTTTGCGAGGTCTACATTCAAGAAGAACCTACTATGGAACTCTTTAGAGAGTATTTTTATCTGAACCGCCAGAATGAGTGCACCAATGGCCCTAGCCTGGAACTTGGAGGTATCTCACTTCAGCGTCGACAAGGCGCTGTCTTCCCCCTAATAGTTTTGTCAAGTCATCCCAAGGACTGGAATCAGACTTGGTTTTATTGTCAAGACACTTCACCAGCAAATGAGCATCCACTGCCGGGTTATCGCGCAGAGCGTCTTGACTCCAAATTTGCACTCACTGACAAGCTCACTGCCACCGAATGCAAGAAGCTGATACCATCCATTAAAATGATTAGCGCTTTATTAGGGAACGGTTTAACCGGAGTTGACTTAACCCATTGCTGGGTTGCGTGGCGGGTCATCCCTCTAAGCCGCTGATCCAAACTGATGTACGAATATGGTGGAGGCCCAGAAGAGTCTCTTCGTCATAGCTCTGTTCAATTAACGGAAGAAGATATTGTTTCAATGTCAACTCTTCTAGTGAACGGTAAATACGAAGACTGCAGTAAAGTCGGGTTAAACCCTTTCTGCAAGCTTAACCCAGTGCCAGAGGTAAAGAACATCTGCCCTCTTCCTCTTTGCATTTTCCTCAGCTGTTTTAAATACTTGCATGACCTTTCATCTTGCTTGTTTGTTTATAGTACAAATCTGATTTTTGGAAAGCCAAGTACGATCACGAAGCCGCCAAGAAAGCCAGAGCCGCCGCCATAACCGCCAACAAGATGACCCGGAGATCTAAGAAGAAGAAGAAAAGCACCGCTGAAGATCTATTGAAGCTTGATGATGATACTTCTGAGTCGAAGGTAGCCCTTGACTCCCTTGGCCAGCTTTTTAACAATCTTATTAACACTGATCATTGCCAGGACGACACGGGGGCCAGTCAGGCCGTGGAAGAAGAGGTAACTATTTCCTCCGACTCAGCCCATTTGCCAGGATAGAAACTTCGAGTCGTAACCCGGAAAGTAAGGTTTTCACACCCTTTGGCATATCTGGACCCTCATTTTCTTTTGAAAAAGCAGCAACATGAGAGCCGCCGGCAGGCCTGGAACGTCGATGAACCACCTGTTGTTCTTCAACAAACTCCTCAAAAGCGCCAGAATGAGGTTTAGTCCTTCACTTTTTACTTTCCATTAATGGATCTTCTCCCTTGTATTACTAACTTTATTTTATCTTTGCATGAGGTGTCCCGCTCTTTTGGCGACTCATCTCAAACTCAATTCCCGGCCTTTAAGACAGCCCCTGGATAAGGAAGAAAACATCTTTCCTCTGTGTCTTTCAAACTGCTTCTTTTTTTATACTGACTGTTTCATAATATCTTTCTTAGTGGTCAAGGCTAAGTCCAAGAAGGCCAAGGTAACTAAGTCGGTGGAAGACCCGCCAGTCCTTGCACCTGAACTGGCAATGCCACCTTCTCCTCCATTAACTGAAGCTCCAGAAGACCCGCCTGTCAGTGCTGAAGTAAATCCTCCTGAGCCGTCAGTTGACGATACCACTGTTAATCCTTCTGCAACTGGACCATCCAGTTTGGCCAACCTGCCATCACCATCTGCGCAAGATGTTCTGATCACCGGAAGCCGCTTTGTTGAGCCGGGGAATCCCACCGTGTTGGCTCGTCACACGGTGAAACAAGAGGCGTTGGAGAGACAAAAAGTGCGTTTTGATATTTCGCATTATGGCCATCTCAATGCCAACGACATATTATCCGGCTATCTCAGCCATGTGCACTCCAGCCATGACTCAGAGATCGAAATGGTCAAGCAGTTGCAGCTGAAGTACGAGGTATGTTCTTCCGGCTTACTTATATTCTGCCAGCCCCCAAGTCTTCAGATTATGAGAAAACCGGAATGATCTGTAGACTTTATGATATAGGCTAAGACTTTACCTTTAGATCTTTCTGAAGCCCAATAAATTAGAACAAAGCTTCACCTGTAGGCCCCAAGGGCCGGTTCACTTAACCATAAATGAGTCGGTACTTTGAATTTCATAACTGTCTTGTACCGAATCCAACAAATATTGTAATCCGGCTTAACCTTGAGAGACTTTGCTGAATATCATACATTAGCCCCCAAGTGCGAAGTGTTGTTACTTTGTAAAGTACTTGGGACTTGAAGTATTTTAGAGTCATAAGAAATTGTTTTGGCATACATTAGCCCCCAAGTGTCAAGTGGTTTTGCAATGCAAAAATACTTGAGACTTGAATCTTGACTCTTGGACTTTAATTGAAACCTTGACACATGTGTGTACATTTTGTAGAATGCCTTATCTGAATTGAGCTCGCAATTAACTGATGCGAAGACCCGGCTGGTGGATCAGGAAGCAGAAATCAAGTCTGTTGACGCCAAGCTGCAACTGAGTCTTGCTGAGGCGGAAAATTTGAAAACCAGCTTGATTGTCCAGAAGAAAACCTGGGCTGAGGAAAAAAACACTGCTGACACAACGCGTCGAGAAAGCTGAAGCAGCCCTTGAAGAGGCTACGACGGAGCTGGCCGGATTAAAAGACCGGGTGTCTCAAATGGTGTCCGCCATCTTCGGTAAGTCATCTGTACTGATCTTTTGTACCTTCTGCTGACCCAGAATATAAACAGCTAGCTGACCCTTTGTGGACAAAATATGTGCAGGCCCACGAAGCAAGAATCTGAGCCAAGACAACGTGACCAAACTGAAAGCGGTGTACACCTTAGTAGAGCAGTTGTACATTGGCGCACAACGGGCACTAGCCGCTATCTCTCCTGCCAATCAAGGACCCAACCGGCTCAATGATGTCTTAAAAAAGCTGTCAAGCTTACCCGCCAGGTTCCAAGAAGTTAAGCGATCATGTGCCAGAGCCAGAGCTTTGACTACCCTGAGCCGCTCCAAGGCTTGGGTGCCAGATCTCGACCCGGCGGATGTAGCCGGAGGATACCCCACGGTAAAGGAAGATGGGTCACTGTTTGAACAGGATGACTTCGTTGCTTGCGTGAGGGAGGTGTGACCTCAGGCCACCATTCTTGGAGATGAAACAAATATCGATAAATACCAGCCGGGTTTTGACTTGGATAATAAGAAGATGGCGACTCCCTCCTACAAAGTGATCGACCTTATCCCGCCGGTTCGTCAACATACTTTTGCTCTGGATATTGATCCAGCCGGCTTGATTGATGAAGAAACATAATTTACTGTTGTAGACGGTTTTGACTGGTCAAAACCTAACTTCCAATTAGCAGAAGGCGGTGAGCCGGCGAGGGAGGAGTGAAGACCATCTTCATGGGCTTTTAAAAGCCTTGTAATAGATTAGCTGTGAAAACACTGCATAATTTGCCTATGCCATCGCGCATAAGACATCGTGTGTGATTCTGTGTTTGCTGATGTCAATATATGCATCATATTTATGGTTGTCCCTGCAATATTTCCTCTCTGTTCCTGTATTTTGACCTCCGGACCACCAGTTTATATGACCCGGGTGATAAGGTTGATAATCAAGTCTTTGCGAGAAGTCAATGCTTCTGAATACCTGATGATTATCATGTCCCGGCGGCTTGTTGTCAAATAGGCAAGCCGGTGGAAAGACCATGATTGATTATTTTGAAATTGAGACAACAAAAAACCAATAAGACAAATAACAGGTGGTAAACAAAACTAGCCTTGTAACTAAAGGTTGGGGGTTTTCTGATTCGAATACGATCGGTAAACCGGACCAAAGGGGTTAAGCTAAGATTCGAATATGATCATATAGCCCCCAGTGGCTTTGGCGTTGCGCCGATCAAGAGGGTACCGACAGCTATGTTCTCTTTGGTTCGAATACGACCTATGTTTGAACAGGAAGCCCCCAAATGACCTTGAGAGGTTTTTAACGACCCTGATTCGAATACGATCCAAGTCGGACCCAAAAGGGGTTAAGCTGTGATTCAAATACGATCAAGAAGCCCCCTAGTGAGTTTGGCTTTGAGCCGATCAAGAGGGTTACGACAGCTATGTTCTCTTTCCTCATCTAACAAGTCAAGTGCATCCTGTCTGGCATGTTCATTGTTAGCTTCAACATAAGCCGCCACACGGGGCGAGTCATGATGGATGTCACTAGGAAATACTGCTTCCGCTCCATAAACCATGAAGAAAGGTGTATAGCCTGTAGACCTGTTAGGGGTGGTGTTGATACTCCACAACACCGAGGGTAACTCCTCTACCCAACAACCCGGCGTTCGCTGCAAGGGAACCATAAGCCGGGGCTTGAGACCTTTTAAGATTTCCTGATTTGCTCTCTCAGCCTGACCATTGGATTGAGGATGAGCTACAGAAGAAACATCAAGCCGGATATGCTCGTGCTGACAGAACTCCTCCATAGCCCCTTGGGATAGATTAGTGCCATTGTCAGTGATAATGCTGTGTGGAAAACCAAAACGGAAGATCACCTTTTTCATGAACTGAACCGTTGTGGCCGCATCACACTTACTCACTAGTTCTGCCTCAACCCACTTTGTGAATTTGTCACACTACTAGGAAAAGGGCTACTAATGGCGCACCAGTTTTGCCTACTAATGGCGCATCACTGGTGCGCCATTAGTATCACGCCACTAGTATTTTTTACTAATGGCGCACAACTGGTGCGCCATTAGTATCTGGTATACTAATGGCGCACCACTGGTGGTGCGCCATTAGTATAGGCCACGGTGCGCCATTAGTATAGGCAAGTGGTGCGCCATTAGTATAGGCCACGGTGCGCCATTAGTATTTTTGAAATTTGAAGGCGGGAAAATAGTAATGGCGCACCGTCTAACCCACACCGTGCGCCATTGCTATTTTTGAATTTAGAATTTGGATCTGGATCGTGATTTTTTTGCCCATTTTTTGCTCGTTTTTTGGCACGATATTATTTCAAATTTTGTTCCTGTTTTTGGATCTTGTACGTTCTTTTGCCGTGTTCTTTTGCCGGAGAGGAGTTCGCCGGAGAGGAGGAGGTCATCGGAGAGGCGCTCGCCTACATCACCGGAGAGGAGGAGGAGGAGTTCGCCTGAGAGGAGGAGGAGGAGGTCGCCGGAGAGGAGGAGGAGGAGGAGGTCGCCGGAGAGGAGTTCACCGGAGCATCGGAGAGGAGGAAGGAGAAACCATGAGGGGATGGGAGGAGAGGAGGGAGGAGGAGCTCACCGGAGAGGAGGGAGGAGGAGCTCACCGAAGAGGAGGGAGGAGAAACCGTGAGGGGAGGGGAGGGGAGGAGAGGAGGGAGGAGGAGGTCGCCGGAGAGGAGGAGGAGGAGGAGGTCGCCGGAGAGGAGGAGGAGGAGGTCGCCGGAGAGGAGGAGGAGGAGGGAAGTATGGCGGAGGAGATAAGGGAAGATGGAGTGGAGGAGAGGAGGAGATGGAGTGGAGGAGAAAAATGAAGGAGGAGAGGATCACGCCCAGCCATATACATGGCATAGTAATGGCGCACCACGGGCAGGTGCACCATTACTAACTTTTTTTATCTTTTTATTTATTTTGAATTTTGAAGGCGGGAAGATACTAATGGCGCACCATGGGCAGGTGCGCCATTAGTAACTTTTTTTACCTATTTTGAATTTTGAAGGCGGGAAGATAGTAATGGCGCACCATGGGTAGGTGCGCCATTAGTAAGTTTGATTTTTATTTTTTTTTGCCTCTCCAGATCTTAAAAGCCCCGTATCTTTTTTTCTGTTAGGTTTTTGAGTGGATGATTTTTCATATAAAAAACTTTTTCATCCGAGTTCGTACGCAAAAGTTATGCCCATTTTACAAATTCTCGAGAGATTTCGCAAATAAAGTCGAAATTAATATTTGTAAATTTTCCCAACAACTAGACCACATATCACATGGGAAACTTATTTTCTTTTACTTTTTTGACATTTCCATCATTTTTGTTTATTTTTTTAAAAACTGAAAAGGCGGTCCAAGGGGGGGTGCATTCGGTGGAAGTGGTGACCAAGTTACTAATGGCGCACCGTGGGGGTGGTGCGCCATTGCTAGTTCAACTAGTAATGGCGCACCACTCCCACGGTGCGCCATTAGTAGTTTTGAAAAAAATAAAAAAAAACTTTTTTTACTAATGGCGCACCGTGGGAGTGGTGTGCCATTACTAGTTCAACTAGTAATGGCGCACCACTCCCACGGTGCACCATTAGTAGTTTCGATGAATTTTTTTAATTTTTTTTTACTAATGGCGCACCGTGGATGTGGTGCGCCATTAGTATTTGCACACTAATGGCGCACCAACACATGGTGCGCCATTAGTATATAGTAATGGCGCACCACATGTCTGGTGCGCCATTAGTGTCAATTCCATCTATAGCCCTTTTCCTAGTAGTGTCAACTGCCACTAAAAGATGTGTCTTTTTATCCTTAGACCTTTTGAAAGGTCCAACCATGTCAAGCCCCCAAACTGCAAATGGCCAAGTGATTGGAATCATCCGCAGCTCTTGAGCCAGCACATGTGCCCGTCGTGCAAATTTTTGACATCCATCACATCTACTGACCAGATCTTCTGCATCAGCGTGAGCCGTCAACCAGTAAAAACCATGACGAAAAGCTTTGGCCACCAGAGATTTTGACCCGGCGTGATGACCACAATCGCCTTCATGGATCTGACAAAGTATTTCTTGGCCTTCTTCAGGGGAAACACACCGCTGAAATGCTCCAGAGACGCTGCGATGGTATAGCACTCCGTTAGAAATCATCATTGACTTAGACTGCCGGGTTATCTGTCGGGCCAGGTTCTCATCCACTGGCAGCTCACCTTGGGTCATGTAAGCCAAGAACGGCACTGTCCAATCTAGGATGATGTGAAGAGCCGCCACCAACTGCGCCTCCGGGTCAGGAACGGCTAGATCTTCTTCTATAGGTAACCTAATAGACAGGTTATGCAAAATATCCAAAAAGGTGTTAGGTGGCACCGGCTTACGCTGAGATCCCAACCGGCTTAAAGCGTCAGCCGCTTCGTTCTTCCTACACTCAATGTGCTCCACCTGATAACCTTTAAAATGCCCTGCAACAGCATCAACTTCACGGCGATAAGCCTCCATGAGAGGATCTTTTGAATCCCACTTGCCTGACACCTATTGAGCTACCAAATCTGAGTCGCCAAGACACCGGACCCGGCTCAGGCTCATCTCTTTAGCCATTCGAAGACCATGGAGCAACGCTTCATATTCCGCTGCATTGTTAGTGCAAGGAAACATCAGCCAAAACACATAACAAAATTTGTCACCTCGAGGGGAGGTTAAAACAACTCCAGCCCCCGAGCCTTCCAACTGTCTGGACCCATCAAAGTGAATAGTCAATATGTGTTGTCTGGTTTCTCCTCCGGCATCTGCATCTCTGTCCAGTCATTAATAAAGTCAACCAGTGCTTGAGATTTGATCGCAGTATGTGGTACATACTTCAACCCATGAGACCCAAGCTCAATGGCCCACTTGGCGACTCGTCCAGTGGCTTCTCTATTTTGAATGATGTCTCCCAAAGGAGCAGAGCTAACCACAGTGATTGGGTGACCTTGAAAGTAATGTTTGAGCTTCCGGCTCGCCATGAACACCCCATACACGAGTTTCTGCCAATGTGGATATCTTTGCTTAGATTCAATCAACACCTCACTGACGTAGTAAACTGGCCGTTGAACCAGATGTTCCTTGCCAACCTCCTTACGTTCCACCACAATTGCCACACTAACAGCTCGTGAGTTGGCGGCTACGTATAACAATAGCGGCTCTTTCTCAACTGGAGCAGCAAGGACCGGCAGCTCAGCAAGCTGTTTCTTCATATCCTCAAAAGCATAGTTTGCAGCATCGCTCCAAACGAAATCATCCGTTTTCTTCATCATCCAATACAAAGG
The DNA here is from genome assembly GCF_003073215.2 of Triticum urartu. NCBI lineage: Eukaryota > Viridiplantae > Streptophyta > Magnoliopsida > Poales > Poaceae > Triticum > Triticum urartu. The sequence continues at coordinate 559,708,712 of NC_053028.1, forward strand.
CATCACCTTCTCCCCTAACCGTCTTATGAACCGGCTCAAAGCAGCAACACGACCCGCCGGCCGTTGAACATCATTGATGCATGTTGGTTTGGCTAGGGATGTGATTTCCTTAATCTTCTCCGGGTTAGCTTCAATACCTCGGTTGGACACCAATAAACCCAAGAGCTTGCCAGATGGGACTCCAAAAACACACTTGGCCGGGTTAAGCATCATCTTGTAGACCCGAAGGTTATCAAAGGTCTCTTTCAGATCTGTGACCAAGGTTTCCTCTTTCCTGGACTTTACCACTATATCATCCACATAAGCATGAACATTACACCCAATCTGATTGTGAAGGCAATTTTGCATACACCGTTGATAAGTTGCCTTGGCACTCTTGAGCCCGAAGGGCATAGACACATAGTAGAAGGCTCCAAACGGAGTGATGAAAGTTATCTTCTCCTACTCCTTGACTGCCATCTTGATCTGATGACAACCTGAATAAGCATCCAGAAAACTCAAATGTGTGCAACCCGCCATAGCATCGATCATCTGATCAATGCGGGGGAGAGCAAAAAGGTCAGCCGGACAAGCCTTGTTTAAGTCGGTGTAATCCACACACATACGCCAGGTGTCGTTCTTTTTTAGTACAAGCACCGGGTTGGCCAACCATTCTGGGTGAAAGACTTCCACAATGAACCCGGCCGCCAAGAGCCGGGCCACCTCTTCTCCAATGGCCTTGCGCCTTTCCTCGTTGAATTGTCGGAGAAATTGCCTGACTGGCTTAAACTTTGGATCAATATTGAGAGTGTGCTCGGCGAGTTCTCTCGGGACACCCGGCATGTCAGAAGGTTTACATGCAAAGATGTCCCGGTTCTCACGGATGAACTCGGTGAGCGCGCTTTCCTATTTTGGATCCAAGTTGGCACTGATGATGAACTGCTTGGATGAGTAACCGGGAACAAAATCAGTCGTCTTGGTGTCATCAGCTAACTTGAATTTCAACACCGGTTCATGCTCCGTTGTTGGCTTCTTTAAAGACGTCATGTCTGCCGAGTCAACATTATCTTTATAAAACTTTAGCTCCTCTGTTGCACAAACAGACTCAGCATATGCAGCATCTCCTTCTTCACACTCCAGGGCTATTTTCCGACTTCCATGTACTGTAATGGTGCCCTTATAACCCGGCATCTTGAGCTGCAGATACATGATGACCCACAAGTATAGGGGATCTATCGTAGTCGTTTCGATAAGTAAGAGGGTCGAACCCAACGAGGAGCAGAAGGAAATGATAAGTGGTTTCCGGCAAGGTATTCTCTGCAAGTACTGAAATAAGTGGTAACAGATAGTTTTTTGATAAGATAATTTGTAACGAGCAACAAGTAACAAAAGTAAATAAGGTGCAGCAAGGTGGCCCAATCCTTTTTGTAGCAAAGGAAAAGCCTGGACAAACTCTTATATGATGTAAAGCGCTCCCGAGGACACATGGGAATATCGTCAAGCTAGTTTTCATCACGTTCATATGATTCGCGTTCGGTACTTTGATAATTTGGTATGTGGGTGGACCGGTGCTTAGGTACTGCCCTTACTTGGACAAGCATCCCACTTATGATTAACCTCTATTGCAAGCATCCGCAACTACAATAAAAGTATTAAGGTAAACCTAACCATAGCATGAAACATATGGATCCAAATCAGCCCCTTACGAAGCAACGCATAAACTAGGGTTTAAGCTTCTATCACTCTAGCAACCCATCATCTACTTATTACTTCCCAATGCCTTCCTCTAGGCCCAAATAGTGGTGAAGTGTCATGTAGTCGATGTTCACATAACACCACTAGAGGAGAGACAACATACATCTCATCAAAATATCGAACGAATACCAAATTCACATGACTACTAATAGCAGGACTTCTCCCATGTCCTCAGGAACAAAAGTAACTACTCACAAAGCATAAACATGTTCATAATCAGAGGGGTATTAATATGCATATAGGATCTGAACATATGATCTTCCACCAATTAAACCAACTAGCATCAACTACAAGGAGTAATTAACACTACTAGCAACCTACTAGCACCAATCTCGGATTTGGAGACAAGAATTAGATACAAGAGATGAACTAGGGTTTTGAGATGAGATGGTGCTGATGAAGATGTTCATGGAGATTTCCCTCTCCCGATGAGAGGAGCGTTGGTGATGACGATGGCGATGATTTCCCCCTCCGGGAGGGAAGTTTCCCCGGCAGAACAGCTCCGCCAGAGCCCTAGATTGGTTCTGCCAAGGTTCCACCTCGTGGCGGCGGAGTTTCTTCCGAGAAGATGGCTTATGATTTTTTCCCATCAAAAGACTCCATATAGCAGAAGATGGTCACCGGAGGGCCACCAGGAGGCCCATGAGGTAGGGGGCACGCCCAGGGGGTAGGGCGCGCCCCCCACCCTCGTGGGCAGGGTGTGGCCCCCCTGGTGAAGTTCCTGCTCTTAGTATTTTTTTATATATTTGGAAAACATCTTCCGTGAAGTTTCAAGACTTTTGGAGCTGTGCAGAATAGGTCTCTAATATTTGCTCCTTTTCCAGCCCAGAATCCCAGCTGCCGGCATTCTCCCTCTTTATGTAAACCTTGTAAAATAAGAGAGAATAGGCATAAGTATTGTGACATATTGTGTAATAACAGCCCATAATGCAATAAATATTGATATAAAAGCATGATGCAAAATGGGCGTATCAACTCCCCCAAGCTTAGACCTCGCTTGTCCTCAAGCGAAAAGCCGAAATCAAAAAATATGTCCACATGTTTAGAGATAGAGGTGTCGATAAAAATAAAATACGGACATGAGGGCATCATGATCATTCTTAGAACAGCAACTCATATAATTCTTTGTCATGTAATCTCTAATGCTAGAGTAATAATTCAATCACAATATCAAGTATGAATCGTAAACTTCATTGAAAACTAACAAACTACAATCTCAGTCATTGAAGCAATTGCAATTTATCATGACATAGGAAAGAGTCAATGTATAAGAGCTTTTCAGCAAGTCCACATACTCAACTATCATATAATCTTTCACAATTGCTGACATTCACGCAATACTTATCGGTATGAAGTTTTAATCGGACACAGAGAAAGATAGGGGCTTATAATTTTTCCTCCCAACGTTTTACCTCAAGGGTAATGTCAACAGTAATAGTTCATGAAAACTCACATCCAATTAGGCATATATACTAGGATCTTTCCAACATATTGTGCTTGCCAAAGGATAAAGTGTAAAAAGGAAGGGTGAAAATCACCATGACTCTTATGCAGTGTAGGAGATAAAAGTAAAAGATAGGCCCTTCGCAGAGGGAAGCAGAGGTTGTCATGCGCTTTTATGGTTGGATGCACAAAATCTTAATGCGAAAGAACGTCACTTTATATTGCCACTTGTGATATGGACCTTTATTATGCAGTCTGTCGCTTTTATTACTTCCATATCACATGATCGTATAAAGCTTATTTCCTCCACACCAATCAATCATACATATTTAGAGAGCAATTTTTATTGCTTGCACCGATGACAGCTTACTTGATGGATCTTACTCAATCCATAGGTAGATATGGTGTACTCTTACGGCAAGACTGGTTTAAGGGTATTTGGAAGCACAAGTAGTATCTCTACTTGGTGCAATGAATTTGGCTAGCATGAGGGGGAAAAGCAAGCTCATCATGTTGGAAGATCCAAGACAATATAATTTATTTCAGATGTAAGAAAACATAACCCATTACGTTGTCTTCCTTGTCCAATGTCAACTCTTTAGCATGTCATATTTTAATAAGTGCTCACAATCATAAAAGATGTCCAAGATAGTATATTTATATGTGAAGACCTCTCTTTCTTTATTACTTCCTATTAATTGCAACAATGACCAAAACTGTGTTTGTCAACCCTCAATAACTTTTATTCATCATACTCTTTCTATGTGAGCTCATTACTCTCCATAAGATTCACATGATCTCTTTGTTTCTTTTTATTTCTTTCTCTTTTCTTTTATTCACTTAGGATCATGGCAAAATAATCAAGCCCTTGACTCAACACTAATCTTTATTATATAGCTCACGGACTCGATTACATAGAAGGATAATAAAGCCAAACTCACAACTAGATCATACTAAGAAGTTTTATTCTACTAGATCAAGATATTACCAAAAGGATCAAACTACGAAAACGGTAAAGATAAAAGTGATGGTGATACGATACCAGGGCACTCCCCCAAGCTTGGCAGTTGCCAAGTGGAGTGCCCATACCAGATACTCAATTCTTCTTTGTTGATGGAGACGGTGGTGATTTTGTTGATGGCTTGTCGTCCTTCTTCCAAGGCATAGGCTCACCATCATAGAAGGATGACCGAGTCTCCTGAAACCTCAAATCTGCAGCCAAACTCATCCTCTTGAATCTATATTCATACTCACAGTTTTGGTTTTGCAGGTCATAGATCTGGGCTTGGAGGTGCTCGTTTTTCTCATGAAGCTTGAAGATGGCCTCCCCAATGTCCTTGACGTCCAGCTTGTGGTTGTTGGTGAACTCCGTGATCATAATGTGATTGGAATCGAGTCCACGCTCCACCATCTCCTGACACTTGAAAACTTCTTGCTCCAATGCCTCGAGCCTTGCCTCCGTGCTTCCGGTCTTCCTTGGTCCCTCAGCATCGCGGATGTGCAACAACCCCTCACGCATCTCAATGGTTTGAGGGTGTTGCAGCACTTCTGCGAGGTAGGGGTTGATGAACTTCTTGAAGAACTGGTCCTTGGGGGCGCTTGAAGACGACATGACGACCTGGGTCTGTCAGAAAAATAGCTCGAAACAAAAACAGGGGATTTTTGCGTGATACGGGAGTCAAAACCTCCGGGAGATTATATAATGAAATTTTACCGACCAAAATATGTGTCGTGTACGAAAATGGAGTCCGGAGAGCACACGAGGTGCCCACGAGGTAGGGGGCGCGCCCAGTAGGGTAGGGCGTGCTCTCCACCCTCGTGGAGGCCTCGTGTCCTTCCCGGACTGCTTCTTATTTTTCTATTTTTCTAAATATTCCAAAACGAAGAAATATTGCCTTAAAAACTGTTTTAGAGTCGGTTTACTTACCGTACCACATACCTATTCCTTTTCGGAGTCTGAAACGTTCCGGAAAGTGTCCCTTATGTATTCCTCTGGGGTTACGGTTTCAATAATATTGGTTTCAACATTTATGGGATTACCTGAGATATAGTGTTTTATTCTTTGACCGTTCACCACCTTCGGGTTTGTGCCTTCGAAGTTGTTGATTTTTATGGCACCGGAACGGTAGACCTCCTCGATAACGTAAGGACCTTCCCATTTAGACAGAAGTTTTCCTTCAAAAAGTCTTAAACGAGAGTTGTATAGCAATACATAATCACCTACATTAAACTCACGCTTTTGTATCCTTTTGTCATGCCATATTTTAACTTTTTCCTTAAACAACTTGGCATTTTCGTAGGCTTGGGTTCTCCATTCATCAAGTGAGCTAATATTAAATAACCTCTTATCACCGGCAAGTTTAAAATCATAATTAAGTTCTTTAATATCCCAATAAGCCTTGTGTTCTAGTTCGAGAGGTAAGTGGCATGCTTTTCCATAGACCATTTTATACGGAGACATACCCATAGGATTTTTATATGCAGTTTTATAGGCCCATAATGCATCATCAAGTTTCTTGGACCAATTCTTTCTAGACCTATTAACAATCTTTTGCAAAATTAATTTGAGTTCTCTATTACTCAATTCTACTTGACCACTAGACTGAGGGTGATAAGGAGATGCAATTCTATGATTAACATCATATTTAGCAAGCATTTTATGGAAAGCACGATGAATAAAATGTGAACCACCATCAGTCATTAAATATCTAGGGACTCCAAATCTTGGAAAATAACTTCTTTAAGCATTTTAATAGAAGTGTTATGATCAGCACTACTAGTTGGAATAGTTTCTACCCACTTATTAACATAATCAACAGCAACTGAAATATGTGTATAACCATTAGAGGAAGGGAAAAGTCCCATATAGTCAAAGCCCCAAACATCAAATGGTTCAATAACAAGTGAATAATTCATAGGCATTTCTTGACGTCCACTAATATTACCAATTCTTTGACATTCATCACAAGATAAGACAAACTTACGGGCATCCTTGAAGAGAGTAGGCCAATAAAAACCAGATTGCAGTACCTTATGTGCAGTTCTATCTCCAACATGGTGTCCTCCATAAGCTTCGGAGTGACACTTGCGTAGGATCTGTTCCTGTTCATGCTCAGGTACACAACGTCTAATAACACCATCTACTCCTTCTTTATAAAGATGTGGGTCATCCCAGAAGTAATGCCTCAAATCATAGAAGAACTTTTTCTTTTGCTGGTATGTGAAACTAGGTGGTATAAACTCAGCAACAATGTAATTAGCATAATCAGCATACCATGGAGCAGTATGAGAAGCATTTATGAAATTTAATTGCTCATCAGGAAAGCTACCATCAATAGGTAGTGGGTCATCAAGCACATTTTCTAACCTAGACAAGTTGTCTGCAACGGGGTTCTCAGCTCCTTTTCTATCAACAATATGCAAAGCAAATTCTTGTAGCAAGAGAACCCATCTAATAAGTCTAGGTTTAGCATCTTTCTTTTCCATAAGATATTTAATAGCAGCATGATCAGTGTGAATAGTTACTTTAGAATCAACAATATAAGGTCTAAACTTATCACAAGCAAATACAACTGCTAAGAATTCTTTTTCAGTAGTAACATAATTTATTTGAGCATTGTCTAGAGTTTTACTAGCATATTGAATAACATTTAGTTTCTTATCAACTCTTTGTCCTAGAACAACACCTACAGCATAATCACTAGCATCACACATAATTTCAAAGGGTAAATTCCAATCAGGTGGCTGAACAATAGGTGCAGAGATCAATGCTTTCTTAAGTATTTCAAATGCTTCTGCTCAATCATCATAAAAAACAAATGTTATATATTTTTGTAATAAATTAGTCGGAGGCCGAGAAATTTTTGAGAAGTCCTTAATGAACCTCCTATACAAACCGACATGACCAAGGAAACTTCTTATACCTTTGATGTCCTTGGGACATGGCATCTTTTCAATAGCATCAACCTTGGCTTTATCAACCTCAATACCTCTTTCAGAAACTTTATGCCCCAAGGCAATACCTTCATTAACCATAAAGTGGCACTTTTCCTAATTCAAGACAAGATTAGTTTATTCACATCTCTGCAAAACTCGATCAAGGTTTCTCAAGCAATCATCAAAAGAAGATCCATAGACGGAAAAGTCGTCCATGAAAACCTCACAAATCTTTTCACAAAATTCAGAGAATATAGCCATCATGCATCTTTGAAAGGTAGCAGGTGCATTACATAAACCAAAAGGCATACGTCTATAAGCAAAAGTACCAAAAGGGCATGTAAAAGTAATCTTTGATTGATCTTTGGCTGACACAGGTATTTGAGAGAAACCAGAATAACATCTAGAAAGCAAAAATGTGTATGGTTGGACAATCTTTCTAGCATTTGATCGATAAAAGGTAAGGGGTAATAATCCTTTTAGTAGCCTTATTTAATTTGCAGAAATCAATTACCATCCTATAACCTGTAATAATTCTTTGAGGAATCAATTCATCTTTATCATTAGGAACAACAGTAATACCTCCCTTTTTAGGGACACAATGGACAGGGCTTACCCATTGACTATCAGCAACGGGATAAATTATACTTGCCTCAAGGAGCTTTAGTGTCTCCTTTCTTACCACTTCTTTCATTTTAGGATTTAGCCGGCGTTGATGATCATGAACTGGTTTAGCATCTTCTTCCAAATTAATTTTATGTTGACATAGAGTGGGACTAATGCCCTTAAGATCATCAAGAGTATACCCAATAGCAGCACGGTGCTTCTTCAGAGTTTTCAATAATCTCTCCTCCTCATGCTCTGAAAGGTTAGCACTAATAATAACAGGATATATCTTTTTCTCATCAAGATAAGCATATTTAAGAGTATCGGGTAACGGTTTAAGCTCAAATACGTGATCACCCTTGGGTGGAGGAGGATCCCCTAGGATTTCAACAGTTAAATTGTTTTTCAGAATAGGTTCCTGTTTAAAGAATACTTCATCTAATTCCCTTCTTTCATTCATAAACATATCATTTTCATGGTCTAGCAAATATTGTTCTAAAGGATCACTAGGAGGTACGGCAATAGAAGCAAGACCAATAATTTCATCCTTACTAGGTATTTCTTCTTCACGGTGTTGTCTACTAAATTTAGAAAAATTAAATTCATGAGCCATATCATCTAAACCGATAGTAACAATATCTCTTTTGCAGTCTATGGTAGCATTAACAGTATTTAAGAAGGGTCTACCAAATATAATGGGACAAAAGCTATCTTGTGGGGAACCAAGAACAAGAAAATCAGCAGGATATTTAGTTTTCCCACACAAGACTTCAACATCTCTAACAATTCCCATTGGTGAAATAGTATCTCTATTAGCAAGTTTAATTGTGATCAATATCTTCCATCTCAACAGGTGCAATATCATGCATAACTTCTTGGTATAAGGAATAAGGTATTGCACTAGCACTAGCACCCATATCACATAAGCCATGATAACAATGATCTCCTATTTTAACAGAAATAACGGGCATGCCTACCATAGGTCTAGGTTTATCTTTATCATGAGGTTTAGCAATTCTAGCAGTTTCATCACAGAAATAAATAACATGCCCATCAATATTATCAGACAAGAGATCTTTAACAATAGCAATATTAGGTTCAACTTTAACTTGCTCAGGAGGTGTATATGTTTTAATATTGCTTTTACGAACTACAGTTGAAGCTTTAGCATGATCCTTTATCCTAACAGGGAAAGGTGGTTTCTCAACATAAGAAGTAGGAACAACAGGATCATTATAAGTGATAATCTTTTCTTCAACTTTAATAGGTGCAGCTACTTTTACTTATATGGGAGGATGATATTTAAACCACTTCTCCTTGGGAGATCAACATAGGTAGCAAAAGATTCACACAAAGAAGCTACTATCTCAGAGTCAAGTCCATATTTAGTGCTAAATTTACGAAAAATATCGGTATCCGTAAAAGATTTAACACAATCAAAAGTAGGTGTCATACCTGACTCCTTACCATTGTTGAGGTCCCAATCTTCAGAGTTGCGTTTAATTCTTTCCAATAAATTCCATTTTAATTAAATAGTCTTCATCATAAAAGAGCCAGCACAAGAAGTATCAAGCATGGTGCAATTGTTACCAGAAAGCCGAGCATAAAAATTTTGACTAATCATTTCTCTTGAGAGCTCATGATTGGGGCATGAATATAACATTGATTTAAGCCTCCCCCAAGCTTGAGCGATGCTTTCTCCTTTGCGAGGCCAAAAATTATATATATATAATTGCGATCACGATGAACAAGATGCATAGGATAAAACTTCTGATGAAATTCCAATTTCAATCGTTTGTAATTCCAAGACCTCATATCATCACATAGCCTATACCATGTCGATGCATCTCCCCTCAAAGATAAAGGGAAGACCTTCTTCTTAACAACATCTCCGGGTACACCTGCAAGCTTAAATAATCCACAAACTTCATCCACATATATCAGATGTTCATCAGAATGTTTTGTTCCATCTCCTAAAAAAGGATTAGCTAGCAGTTTTTCTATCATACCCGCAGGAACTTCAAAGCAAGCATTTTCATTTTCATTTTCAGTAGGTTCAGTAGGTTGAGGAGAAACTCTTTGCTCTACTAGTCGGGGTGAATATACCCCGAACAAGCCCCTCAGAGGATTACTTCCCATAGTAACAAGTGACAGTAAATTTCAGCACACTATATAAATTTTTCCTTACCAAATTCCACCTACCAAAGGCGCTTCACTCCCCGGCAACGGTGCCAGAAAAGAGTCTTGATGACCCACAAGTATAGGGTATCTATCGTAGTCCTTTCAATAAGTAAGAGTGTCGAGCCCAACGAGGAGCAGAAGGAAATGATAAGCGGTTTCCAGCAAGGTATTCTCTGCAAGTGCTGAAATAAGTGGTAACAGATAGTTTTGTGATAAGATAATTTGTAACGACCAACAAGTAACAAAAGTAAATAAGGTGCAACAAGGTGTCCCAATCCTTTTTGTTGCAAAGGACAAGCCTAGACAAACTCTTATATGATGTAAAGCGCTCCCGAGGACACATGGGAATATCGTCAAGCTAGTTTTCATCACGTTCATATGATTCGCGTTCGGTACTTTGATAATTTGGTATGTGGGTGGATCGGTGCTTGGGTACTGCCCTTACTTGGACAAGCATCCCACTTATGATTAACCTCTATTGCAAGCATCCACAACTACAACAAAAGTATTAAGGTAAACCTAACCATAGCATGAAACATATGGATCCAAATCAGCCCCTTACGAAGCAACGCATAAACTAGGGTTTAAGCTTCTGTCACTCTAGCAACCCATCATCTACTTATTACTTCCCAATGCCTTCCTCTAGGCCCAAATAGTGGTGAAGTGTCATGTAGTCTACGTTCACATAACACCACTAGAGGAGAGACAACATACATCTCATCAAAATATCGAACGAATACCAAATTCACATGACTACTAATAGCAAGACTTCTCCCATGTCCTCAAGAACAAAAGTAACTACTCACAAAGCATAAACATGTTCATAATCAGAGGGGTATTAATATGCATATAGGATCTGAACATATGATCTTCCACCAATTAAACCAACTAGCATCAACTACAAGGAGTAATTAACACTACTAGCAACCTACTAGCACCAATCCCAGACTTGGAGACAAGAATTGGATACAAGAGATGAACTATGGTTTTGAGATGAGATGGTGCTGATGAAGATGTTGATGGAGATTGCCCTCTCCCGATGAGAGGAGCGTTGGTGATGACGATGGCGATGATTTCCCCCTCCGGGAGGGAAGTTTCCCCGGCAGAACAGCTCTGCCAGAGCCCTAGATTGGTTCCGCCAAGGTTCCGCCTCGTGGTGGTGGAGTTTCGTCCGAGAAGATCGCTTATGATTTTTTTCCCATCAAAAGACTCCATATAGCAGAAGATGGTCACCGGAGGGCCACCAGGGGGCCCACGAGGTAGGGGCGTGCCTAGGGGGTAGGGCGCGCCCCCACCCTCGTGGGCAGGGTGTGGCCCCCTGGTGAAGTTCTTGCCCTCAGTATTTTTTATATATTTGGAAAACATCTTCCGTGAAGTTTCAGGACTTTTGGAGCTGTGCAGAATAGGTCTCTAATATTTGCTCCTTTTCCAGCCCAGAATCCCAATTGCTGGCATTCTCCCTCTTTATGTAAACCTTGTAAAATAAGAGAGAATAGGCATAAGTATTGTGACATAATGTGTAATAACAGCCCATAATGCAACAAATATTGATATAAAAGCATGATGCAAAATGGACGTATCAATACACATAACACAGCCGAGCCATGAACTTGGCGTAAGCCGGCCGTCCAAATAAAGCATGATATGGGCTTTTGATCTTAACCACCTCAAAGGTTAATTTCTCCGCTCTGGAATCATATTCATCCCCAAAGGCTATTCCAGTTCAATCTTGCCAACTGGGTACGCCGACTTGCCAGGTACCACACCGTGAAAAATAGTGTTGGATTGCTTAAGACTCTTATCAGTCAACCCCATGTGACGAAATGTCTCATAGTAAAGGATGTTGATGCTACTGCCTCCATCCATGAGTACTTTAGTGAATTTATATCCACCAACCCGAGGTGCTACTACCAAGGCCAAGTGACCCGGATTATCAACCCGGGGAGGATGATCCTCTCTACTCCACACAATAGGATGTTCTGACCACTGTAAGTAACATGGAATCGCCAGTTCAATGGCATTGACAGCCCTCTTGTGAAGCTTCTGGTCCCTCTTGCACAAGCTAGTGGTAAACACATGATATTGCCCACTATTCAACTGTTTTGGGTTGCTCTGATATCCGGACTGTTGCTGCTGATTACCTTGACCGGGCTGTGGATTATAACCTCCTTGGTTACCCGTATGACCCTGACCGTGAAAGCCGCCTCCACCTGAACCGGCGCCCGGGCCATGAAAGCCGCCTCCACCTGAACCGCCGCCAGGGTCGTGACCTCCATCAAATGCATTTGAATTTTTAAACGCCTTCATGATTGTACAGTCCTTCCAAAGATGGGTGGCTGGCTTCTCCCGGGTGTCGTGTCTTGGACAAGGTTCATTCAATAGTGGCTCAAGGGTGCCCCTGACCCGCCCGCCCGAGGGGGTTTCCTACCCTTGCGCCGTTGATTGTTGCCCTGCGCATTGGTGTTAGCCACAAATTCGTTAGTCTTACATTTATTACCTCCTTGATTTGCCGGGTTATGCTGGTGACCCTTGCCGTTGCCGTTCTTTTTTCCCTACCCTGTCTTTTCTTCATCAGACACAGGGTCCTTGGTACTATCAGAATCAGCATAGTTGACGAGAGCCGCCATCAACTGGCCCATGTCATTGCAGTCATGTTTAAGCCGCCCCAGCTTTTGCTTCAGAGGTTCAAAACGGCAATTTTCCTCCATCATTAAGACTGCCGAGCCGGCATCCATCTTATCAGATGAATGAATTATCTCCTTGACCCGGTGCACCCAATGGGTTGTGGACTCACCTTCCTCTTGTTTACAATTAGTCAGGTCCACGATTGACATAGGTTGCTTAAATGTGTCCTTGAAATTTTGAATGAACCGGGCCTTCAACTCCACCCATGAGCCGATGGAATTGGGTGGCAACCCTTTCAACCAAGTGCGAGCCATTCCATCCAACATCATGGTGAAGTACTTAGCCATCGCTGCATCTCTGACCTCCAAAAGCTCCATTGCCATCTCGTAACTCTCAATCCATGCCATAGGCTGCAAATCGGCCGTGTAGTTAGGCACTTTACGAGGTCCCTTGAAATCCTTAGGTAAGCATTCATTACGTATAGCCGGCACCAAGCAAGGAATGCATCCGGTACTTGTGGCTACTCATGCCTCAACAAAGGTTGCTGGATAAGCCGGAAAAGTCTGACGAGCCGCCTGCGCAGCTGCTAGTTGAATCGCCCGCTCAGCCTCTTGTCGAATCCTCTCCTAATCCGCTAAGTTAAGGGCTCCCGCCTGCACCGGCTCATGCCTGCGTGGCTAGTTGCGGCGTTGAGCGTTGCTCGACATCTCAGCTGAGTCCATATGCCTGCTATAGCTCGGGCTCCAGCTCGGGCGAGGGGTTGAATGGATTCTGTCTCGACTATAAGAGTACGCATCCTATTGTGCCAGAGCTGTCTGAAGAAGCTCCCTCACCCTTCATGTCTCACCTGCTGTCGGAGAGTCGCCTTCCATCGGGAGAGCCGCCAAACGAGCCGACGCAGCAATGAGGTTTTCCAAAGGATTGGAGAAGTGACCCGGCGGGGTTGGCGCATAATGAGGCGGAGCGATATGCATGCGAGGCGGTTCCATGGCCCGTGGCTGAACCGGTGCTCCGGGTGTCGTGATCCGATTTGCCTCCGGCGGATTACTTGGACCGGCCCCAGGTGTATGGAAAAGGTTCCTAGGATCGAGCGTCAGAGGTAGACGTGATTGAGTTTTCTGGTGCCTTCTCCTCATGACCTCGTTTGACATGTTCAGATCCACCGAGAGCCGGAAAGTTTCTGCTTGAAGCTGCTGAGCGCGAGCGTCCAAAGCCGCCCGCTCCGTGGCCATCCTGACCTCTTCAGCCGCTAAGTTTTCCTTGGCATGTGCCATCTCTTCGCGCACCCGTGCCACCTCCGCATCATGCTGAACTTTATCTGCCGGTTCCACCACGGCAGTCAACAGGGTCGTCAGCTTATCCATGAGGTCCATTAGTATCTGAGTCGGGGAGCGCGCGGGGTCTCCTGACCCGGCCGCTGCTGACCCGGTGGTCGTTGCTGCCACAGCCGTGGAGTTCTGCCCGGGCTGGGTGCCTGCCATGAAAACTCCAGCTCGATTTGGCGGCTCAAAGGGGTCCGGAATACTGCTGCCATCGGAACAGCCCCCAAGCATGCCCTCCTGAAGCTGATACAACGAGTCCGTCTCGCCTGTTGATGACGTAGCGTCCGAACAGATGGTCATCTCACCGCCATCCACTGAACCTTCCGAGTATTCACCTCCATGGATGCAACCCACAAAAGCATGGTTTACGGTGGGTCGAGCCTGGGCGGGTCTCGCATGCTGAGCCGTCTCGATGATGTTGGTGCAGATGTCCGGTTCAGGGCCTGATTCGCCGATCCGGCCGATGAAGACATGAATCCCTCCGAAGGGGACCCGGTACCCGTACTCAATTGAGCTGGCCTCGGGGCCCCAGCCTTTGTCGTCGATGTAGAGCTCGCCGCGATGACTCTTGGTCATCCGGCCCGCAACGTATCCCTTGAGCCCTTCGAAGTTGCCCTTCAAGAACTCAAATCCACCATGCGCTGGCCCCACGGTGGGCGCCAACTGTCGTGGAATTGTCACGGCAGATGTCCTATCAGAAGGACTTAATCGTAGGGCCATGGCAACTAGGAATCTTAAAGGGGTTAATCGGGGCAAAGGACACGAGAGGTTTTATACTAGTTCGGCCCCTTACGATGAAGGTAAAAGCCTACGTCTAGTTGTGTTGATATTGCTGGGGTTTCGATCACCAAGAGGCTAGTTCGCCGGCTTGGTTATCGATCTCTTGTTTTCTTGCCCTAAGCCGCCACCGGGTCGTCCCCTTATATACACGGGTTGACGCCTGGCGGCCTACAGAGTCTCGGTCGGCTTATAAAGAGTGTCCCGCTCGGCGACTTCTTTTACATGCCTTTCTTTACAAGTCTTTCCTTACATATGGCGGTTTACAATATTGGGCCTTAAGCCGCCTCTAGGCCTTTAGGCCTTCTATAAGATTTAATAAACTATCGTCTTGAATGTCTACTGGGCTTCCTTTGTGACCCGCCATTTGGGCTAACCCGGCCCCTCCTGGGCGGGTTATAACTGATAGCTATATCCCCAACAGCCTATGTCGGGTTATCAAGACCATGTATTTCTTCAATAGGTGGTAGATTCTTAACATCTTCCGCTTTAATACATTTTTCTTTCATAGATTTCTTTGCCTCTTGCATATCTTTAGGGCTGAGAAATAGAATACCCCTTTTCATCGGAGTTGGCTTCGGAGTCGGTTCAGGAAGTGTCCAATCATTTTCATTACTCAATGTATTATTCAATAGCAATTCAGCTTGCTCAACAGTCCTTTCCCTGAAAACACAACCAACACAACTATCCAGGTGGTCTCTGGAAGCATCAGTTAATCCATTATAAAAGATATCAAGTATTTCATTTTTCTTAAGAGGATGATCAGGCAAAGCATTAAGTAATTGGAGAAGCCTCCCCCAAGCTTGTGGGAGACTCTCTTCTTCAATTTGCACAAAATTGAATATTTCCCTTAAAGCAGCTTGTTTCTTATGAGCGGGGAAATATTTTGCAGAGAAGTGATAAATCATATCCTGGGGACTACGCACACAACCAGGAGCAAGTGAATTAAACCATAACTTAGCACCAACCTTTAATGAGAAAGGAAATAACTTAAGAATATAATAATTGCGGATTTTTTTCCTCATGAGTAAATAGGGTGGCTATATCATTTAATTTAGTAAGATGCGCCAAACAGTTTCTGATTCATAACCATGGAAAGGATCAGATTCAATCAAAGTAATTAACTAAGGATCAATAGAGAATTCATAATCCGTATCAGTAACAAAGATAGGTGAAGTAGCAAAAGCGGAATCATATTTCATTCTAGCATTCAAGGATTTTTCTTTCAGCTTAGCTAACAGTTTCTTAAGATCCTCTCTATCATTGCAAGCAAAGAAGTCTCTAGCAGTTTCTTCATCCATAACATAACCCTCAGGAACAACAGGCAATTCATATCTAGGGGGAGAATCACAATCATCATTTTCAATAATAACATCAGTTTTAGTAATTTCATTCTCTCTAACCCTAGAAAGTTGTTCATCAAGAAATTCACCTAGTGGCGCAGTATCATCAAGCACATAAGTAGTATCATCATAAGCATCATGCATAGTAGAAGTGGCATCATCAATAGCATGCGACATATCAAAACAATAGCAGGTGCAAGTGTCGCAAGTTTACTCAAATAGAAGGAGAATCAAGTGTAGAGCTAGATGGCAGTTCCTTACCTCCCCTTATAGTTGAGGGAAAAATCTTGTTTGATCTTTGAATTCCTCATAGTGATAAATAGATGTAAATCCCAAGTGACTCAAAGAATATAGCTATGCTCCCCGGCAACGGCGCCAGAAAAAGGTCTTGATAACCCACACGTGTAGGGGATCACAACAGTTTTCGAGGGTAGAGTATTCAACCGGAATTTATTGATTTGACACAAGGGGAGCCAAAGAATATTCTCGAGTATGAGCAGCTGAGTTTTCAATTCAACCACACCTGAAAGACTTAATATCTACAGCAAAGTATTTAGTAGCAAAGTAGTATGGAAGTGACGATAATAGTGGCAAAAGTAACAATAGTAGTTTTATAGCAGTCATAACAGTGGCAACAGAAAAGTAACTAAGCAAAGATCAATATGTGAAAAGCTCATAGGCAATGGATCCATGATGGATGATTATGTCGGATGGCATTCATCATGCAACGGTTATAACATAGGGTGATTGTCGGTGTCAAAATCGGTGGATCTTGGGTAGGGGGTCCCGAACTATGCGTCTAAGGAGGATGGTAACAGAAGACAGGGGACACGATGTTTTACCCAGGTTCGGGCCCTCTTGATGGAGGTAAAACCCTACGTCCTGCTTGATTAATATTGATGATATGGGTAGTACAAGAGTAGATCTACCACGAGATCGGAGAGGCTAAACCCTAGAAGCTAGCCTATGGTATGATTGTATGTTGTCCTACGGACTAAAACCCTCCGGTTTATATAGACACCGGAGGGGCTAGGGTTACACAAGGTCGGTTACAAAGGAGGAGATATACATATCCGTATTGCCTAGCTTGCCTTCCACGCCAAGTAGAGTCCCATCCGGACACGAGATGAAGTCTTCAATCTTGTATCTTCATAATCCAACAGTTCGGCCGAAAGATATAGTCCGGTTGTCCGGAGACCCCCTAATCCAGGACTCCCTCAGTAACCCCCGAACCAGGCTTCAACGATGACGAGTCCGGCGCGCAGTATTGTCTTCGGCATTGCAAGGCGGGTTCTTCTGCAATTTCCAAGTGTTTGTAAATAGTATCCGGCCCCATAAATGTTAATCCTCTTGGCTTCTATGCCCAATAAGGGCAATTTCTTGAACGAATACGAGGCGCCAGGGCATCTTTACATTCACCCCCTAGCCAGATAAATAAATTGTCTATTAAAGGGATTGGGATTCTTATATCCGATCCGCACCATCCTCCCCTCGGCGAGAATCCATCAGAGCGCATTTCGGAAAGATCCATTCCAGCATGGCCAACCTCCGCAGCTCCTCCTCCCGCCCTCGTAGCCCTAAGCTTGGCGATTGGGAGAGGTGTTCAGTTCCACATAGTCGATTGGTCAACTGCAGACCAAAGGATTTCTTCCTCCGGCGTACATGGTGCCTGTTCGAGCCGGGCTCGCCACCTACAATGGCGGGGAGCAAGCGGAGAACTTTCCCTGTCCCTCCATGGGGGAACGGGTTTGCCTTGTTCCTTACTTACTAAGGGGACTCGGATTTCCAATTCATCTGTTCCTCCGCGGGCTCCTGGAGTTCTATGGCCTCCAACTACACAATCTCACCCCTGCCTCCATCCTACACATCGCCGGCTATGTTGCTCTCTGCGAGTTGTTCCTGGGCTGCGAGGCTCACTTCGAGCTGTGGAAAAGGCTATTTTGCCTCGTCCCTCGCACACAGAGGGAATCACTTTATCAAGTGGGCGGAGCCGAAGTATGGCGCCTCGCCGATACCGGATATCTGTCCGGTACCCCGAAGAAGCCGTCCGAAGACTGGCCTTCAGAATAGTTTTATATGGAGGACGCTCCCCTTTCGGACCCTGTTCGGCGGGGTCTTCCTGAGTTCAACAATGCTCCTCTGAAGAAGCGCCGAAGTTGGCGCCCGCGGAGCCCCCAGGTGGAAGACGATAGAGAAGTCCTCTATCTGATGAACTGGATTAAGGCACTAGCTCAGTCAGGTTTGACAATAACCGAAGTTATGTCGGCTTGCATAATGCGGGGAGTACAACCACTTCAATATCGTGGGCATCCCTTATGGTGTTTCAACGGGGAGGATGATGCCACCCGCTACGGGCGTAAGGGTCCGGGCGATGTTGCCGCATTAGCCAAAATGTTGTCCGAACTGTTCAAGGGAGAGGAGGAGGAGTTCACCTGCATCAACCACTGGACGGATTCTCCATGTACAATCCTCCAAGCTGGGTAAGCTATATCCCCTTACTTCCATCTTCCCGCGTTTTTCGTTGTAAGTATTCACCTTGCCAATTTATGGCAGGAACTGCGAAAGGCCATAACAGAGGTCTGCAGCCCTTCTCCACAACCGGAGGACCCAGACCGGGCCCTCGACTCTAGACTCGAAGAAGATCCGGTTATCTCCATGGAGCTGATAAACTGGCAGTTCTATCAGTTAAGCTGCGGCGACGCCATGGTGGCCATTACGGCCGACTATCCCGGACTGCTCCCTGCA
The DNA here is from genome assembly GCF_003073215.2 of Triticum urartu. Taxonomy (NCBI): domain Eukaryota; kingdom Viridiplantae; phylum Streptophyta; class Magnoliopsida; order Poales; family Poaceae; genus Triticum; species Triticum urartu. The sequence continues at coordinate 559,727,424 of NC_053028.1, forward strand.
TCGCACGTAAGAAAAACTGAAAAGTCCCAACTCAAAAAAGTAGGATCCCCTTTTAGACACTTCTCCCACCATATTCACATGGCCTTTTTACAGGGAAGGCATTCGGGACGCCTTGCAGCAACGCGCCAACAGGAGGCGCCGAGGCTAGGTAGGCCAAAAAGGAAGGCGTTTAGGACGGAGACGCCCACGCAAAGGTACAACAAACCCCGCTCCGTGGTTGTCGTCTTTCTCAAAATATAATGATGCACGTGTTTCTTTAACAGAAAAAACGCTCGCCGGAATATGTCCGGCGATGTCCCTGATCACGCTTCCACCAGTCGGGCACCAGGACCGGACACAGAGGCAGAAGCTGATATGGGGCAGGCGTCGGATAATCCCCCTATAGAGGATGCGGATAGGTTATCTGCTACAAACTCAGAAGTGGAAAGCGCCATGAATCATAGGCGCCGCCGGGCCGTACTCCGTGCCGCTTGTTTCTCACCAGAGGCGTTTGATGCGTTTAATTCTGGACAGGCATACCTTCGTGCCTCTCAAGATGGTCTAGCCAGAGCCACGGATCAATATGTAAAGGATGTACGGGTGAGTGAATCTGACGATTTGTATGTATCAGTAGCCCCCGAGACTTGAAATAGTTAGCAGAACTGATTTAAGGATCATCTTTATTGTGCAGGTTCTTACAGAGAAGAATACTAGGTTGTCCCAGGAGCTGGAGGAATGCAAGACCCAACTGCGGGCCGCCATTGCCGCATTGCAGGAACAGGAAAAACCTCCCGCTGGTAATATTTTAAAGAATGATGGTTACCATATAGTGCGCGGCGTGGCTGCAGATCTAACAATAGATTTTGCAGATGAATCCGAAGAAAATCCGGGGGACCAGCATGTTATGCGGCAGCTAGAAGCTGGCAAACGCGTGCTGACTGAGGTTAGGCGGGAGAAAAACAATCTCCAAGACGCCAATATAAGGCTGAACGTGGAACTAAAAGACGTTCGGGGCCAGCTCGCAGACTCCGAGAAGGAGAATAAGAGGCTTCGACGCGGCATTTTTAGTAAGTGCTTGAACGAATCCTTTGAAGGTATTCGGCGAAGAAGCCGACTAACAGTGTTACATCTGTAGGTATGCTGATGGGTCGTCCCGCGGAGGAAATGCCCGGGTCTGCGGGTGATCTTCTGTCCGAGCTGTCACATCTGCATGAACAAGTTCGGCAGGTGATGCAGGGTGTTGCCCAAGCCTTGTGGCCGTCCGTCTCCCTGCCAGATGGTGTTGCGGAGCTTGCGGAGAAGCTCAAAGGAGCGCGGCGGCGCTTCCCATTATGGAAGATATCAGCCTGCCTATAGGGTGCCAGAGAAGCCTGGGCCATGGTGAAGACGCGGTATACCAAAACAGACCCAAATCACATGGCCGAGGTCGGACCTGTGGGGCCCGACGGAAAAGAGATTCCCGTTAGCTTAGTTTATGGGCAAGTAGAATTAGCCGCAAAGTATTCCCAACAGGATTGTAAGCTAGACCGCCTGTTGGATGGTATAGAAGAAGAATTTAGTCAGTCTGCATGACTATGTAATTGAAGTGACATGTATAATGCCTTCTAGCCGGATTGTAGATCATTTGTCGTTGCGGACCTTTTTGCTTCAGCCTCCGGGCCCAATAGTCCGGAGTGTATCCGAATACACGCTCGGTTATATAAGAACCAGGGTATGCGTGGAGACTAGGCGTAGGGGTCATTAGTGCTTTATCAGACAAGTGCCCAACTAGTTATGTTATATTACATGGGTAGTAAGAAACATCTTCCAGGGAGAATAGTTCCATTAAGGGTTCCTTTCCCTGGGCAAGCCTGCCCTAAAGTGCATGTTCGGACTGTGATAGGAAACGCAGGAAAAACATCTGGGGGCAGATATGAAAAATAAGAGTCATCTTTTGTTCACCGACCGAATATTCCCTTAAGAATGCTAGCTTTCGGCTTCACCCAGTCTGAGGTACACATCCGGCTGACCCGGCGGTAACAATCGCAGAGGTGCTCCCCTTATGCCCTAGTCGAATAACGGGAACGTAGGGCATAAATACAAGAGCCAGGCAACCCAGCTTGGCCAAAACTTAAGTCATATCGATGCATATAATGGTGAAAAAAGGTACATGCAGAAATATAACACATGTGATGGGCATGAAGCCTGGATAAATAAATTAAGCTTCTGTGAAAGAAGCCCCCCCCCCAGGTATGAAGAGTACGGCTAGCGCATCTGTAATGTGCAAGCAAGGCACAAGCTGACCCTTGAAGGCCTAGAGAAATAAGAAAAGAAAGAAAGGAAGGAAAACAAGACAGATAATGTATTTGTGAAAAATGGACAAAGGGAGGGGACTAACATAGAGTCCGGTGCTGGGCGTAGAATCTTCGGAGCCTGGCCGCGTTCCATGGGTTTGGCTGGAGTCGACTAGTCGATGCATCTCGCAGTCGGTACGCTCCACCGGTCAGAACTTGGTCGATAATGAAGGGACCTTCCCATTTGGGCTCGAGCTTGTTCTTTTTCTTGTCTGGCAGGCGTAGAACTAGTTCGCCAATGTTATAAGTTTTGGCCCGTACTTCTCTGCTTTGGTATCTGCGAGCCTGTTGCTGATAAAATGCGGAACGGGCTTTGGCTACGTCGTGCTCCTCCTCCAAGGTGTCCAGACTGTCCTGCCGATCGAGCTCGGCTTCTCTTTCTTCGTACATGCGCACTCTAGGTGAGTCATGAATTATGTCACAGGGCAAGACTGCCTCTGTGACATACACCATAAAGAAGGGTGTATATCCGGTACTACGATTCAGCGTGGTACGCAGCCCCCAGAGTACGGAGTCGAGCTCCTCTACCCAATGCGTGTTAGACTCCATTAAGGAACGCACTAATCTAGGTTTAATGCCGCTCGGTATAAGACCGTTTGCTCGCTCGACTTGACCATTGGTTTGTGGGTGATAGACTGAGGCATAATCGAGCTTGATGCCCATTTTGCTGCACCAGAGTTTTACCTCGTTGGCCATGAAGTTCGTGCCGTTATCAGTGATGATGTTGTGGGGGACGCTGTAACAGTGTACAACCCTGGATATGAAATCTATCACCGGTCCGGATTCGGCTGTTTTAACCGGTTTGGCCTCTATCCATTTGGTGAATTTATCCACCATGACCAATAAGTATTTTTTCTTGTGGGTTCCCCCTTTAAGGGGTCCAACCATGTCAAGCCCCCAAACTGCAAAGGGCCATGTAATGGGGATTGTTTGGAGGGCGGTGGGTGGCATGTGGCTTTGATTTGCAAAGAGCTGGCAACCAGCGCAACGTTGAACCAAGTCATGTGCATCTGCCCGGGCCGTTGGCCAATAGAATCCTGTACGAAAGGCCTTGCTTACAAGAGCCCGGGCTGCGGCATGGTGACCGCCGAGTCTGGCGTGAATTTCTGCCAAAAGATTCCGCCCTTCCTCTTCGGAGATGCACCTTTGAAGGACTCCGGTAGTGCTTTTCTTGTACAATTCTCCCTCATGGACCTTGTAGGCCTTGGATCGCCGCACTATGCAGCGTGCCTCATTTTGGTCCTCCGGAAGTTCCTATCTAGTTAGGTAGGCCAGGAATGGTTCTGTCCACGGGGCAATAATGGCCATTATTTCGTGGGCTGAAGGTGTTATTTCGGTGGCGGAGCCTCCGATTGTGTCAGAGAGTTCGGTATCGGGTATTTTGGCTGGGTCCGGACTATTGTTACCGGTGTCCCCTTCCCATGCTATGGATGGCTTGAAGAGCCTTTCCAGAAATATGTTGGGGGGACCGAGTCGCGTTTTGCGCTGATGCGGGCGAGGATATCCGCCGCCTGATTGTTTTCTCGAGCCACATGGTGAAATTCGAGTCCCTCGAACCGAGCTCACATTTTTAGGACGGCATTTCGATAGGCCGCCATTTTTGGACCATTGGCGTCGAAATCTCCGTTTATTTGGGATATTGCGAGGTTTGAATCCCCACGCACCTCTAGGCGTTGAATGCCCATGGAGACTGCCATCCGAAGACCATGCAACAGAGCTTCGTATGCGGGTGCGTTGTTGGAATCTGTATACAATATTTGCAGTATGTATCGAACGGTATCTCCGGTTGGAGACGTCAGGACGATGCCAGCCCCTAGACCGGCCAGCATTTTAGAACCGTCGAAGTGCATGATCCAATTGGAGTATGCGCCGTACTCTTTAGGGAGTTCGGCCTCCGTCCATTCGGCGACGAAGTCGGCCAGTACTTGCTATTTAATGGCTCGGCGAGGTTTATATGTTATGTCTGAAGGAAATATGCCCTAGAGGCAATAATAAAGTTATTATTTATTTCCTTATAATCATGATAAATGTTTATTATTCATGCTAGAATTGTATTAACCGGAAACATAATACATGTGTGAATACATAGACAAACAAAGTGTCACTAGTATGCCTCTACTTGACTAGCTCGTTAGTCAAAGATGGTTATGTTTCCTAACCATGAACAATGAGTTGTTATTTGATTAACGAGGTCACATCATTAGTTGAATGATTTGATTGACATGACCCATTCCATTAGCTTAGCACCCGATCGTTTAGTATGTTGCTATTGCTTTCTTCATGACTTATACATGTTCCTATAACTATGAGATTATGCAACTCCCTTTTGCCGGAGGAACACTTTGGGTGCTACCAAACGTCACAACGTAACTCGGTGATTATAAAGGAGCATTACAGGTGTCTCCAAAGGTAGATGTTGGGTTGGCGTATTTCGAGATTAGGTTTTGTCACTCCGATTGTCGGAGAGGTATCTCTGGGCCCTCTCGGTAATGCACATCACTTAAGCCTTGCAAGCATTGCAACTAAATGAGTTAGTTGCGGGATGATGTATTACAGAACGAGTAAAGAGACTTGCCGGTAACGAGATTGAACTAGGTACTAGAATACCGACGATTGAATCTCGGGAAAGTAACATACCGATGACAAAGGGAACAACGTATGTTGTTATGCGGTCTGACCGATAAAGATCTTCGTAGAATATGTAGGAGCCAATATGGGCATCCAGGTCCCGCTATTGGTTATTGACCGAAGACGTGTCTCGGTCATGTCTACATTGTTCTCGAACCCGTAGGGTCCGCACGCTTAAGGTTACGATGACAGTTATATTATGAGTTTATGCATTTTGATGTACCGAAGGTTGTTCGGAGTCCCGGATGTGATCACGGACATGACGAGGAGTCTCGAAATGGTCGAGACATAAAGATTGATATATTGGAAGCCTATGTTTGGATATCGGAAGTGTTCCGGGTGAAATCGGGATTTTACCGGAGTACCGGGAGGTTACCGGAACCCCCCGGGAACCATATGGGCCTTAGTGGGCCTTAGTGGAAAGGAGAAAGGGGCAGCCCAAGGTGGCCGCGCGCCTCCCCCCCTTCCCCTAGTCCTATTAGGACTAGGAGAGGTGGCCGGCCCCCTCTCTCTCTTCCCCCCCCCCCCGAGGAATCCTATTCCAACTAGGATTGGTGGGGAATCCTACTCCTGGAGGGAGTAGGACTCTCCTGGCGCGCCCCTTGTGGCCGGCCAGCCTCCCCCCTTTGGTCCTTTATATATTGAGGTAGAGGCACCCTAGAACACACAAGTTGATCCACGTGATCTATTCCTTAGCCGTGTGTGGTGCCCCCTGCCACCATAGTCCTCGATAATACTGTAGCAGAGTTTAGGCGAAGCCCTGCTGCTGTAGTACATCAAGATCGTCACCACGCCGTCGTGCTGACGGTACTCTTCCCCGACACTTTGCTGGATCGAAGTCCGGGGATCGTCATCGAGCTGAACGTGTGCTCGAACTCGGAGGTGCCGTAGTTTCGGTGCTTGATCGGTTGGATCGTGAAGACGTACGACTACTTCCTCTACGTTGTGTCAGCGCTTCCGCAGTCGGTCTGCGTTGGGTACGCAGACAACACTCTCCCCTCTCGTTGCTATGCATCACATGATCTTGCGTGTGCGTAGGAAATTTTTTGAAATTACTACGAAACCCAACAGTGGCATCCGAGCCTAGGTTATTTATGTTGATGTTATATGCACGAGTAGAACACAAGTGAGTTGTGGGCGATATAAGTCATACTGCCTACCAGCATGTCATACTTTGGTTTGGAGGCATTGTTGGATGAGACGACCCGGACCAACATTACGCGTACGGTTACGCGAGACCGGTTCCCCCGACGTGCTTTGCACACAGGTGGCTTGCGGGCGACTGTCTCTCCAACTTTAGCTGAACCGAGTGTGGCTACGCCCGGTCCTTGCGAAGGTTAAAATGGAGTCTATTTGACAAACTATCGTTGTGGTTTTGATGCGTAGGTGAGATTGGTTCTTGCTTAAGCCCGTAGCAGCCACGTAAAACTTGCAACAACAAAGTAGAGGACGTCTAACTTGTTTTTGCAGGGCATGTTGTGATGTGATATGGTCAAGACATGATGCTGAATTTTATTGTATGAGATGATCATGTTTTGTAACCGAGTTATCGGCAACTGGCAGGAGCCTTATGGTTGTCGTTTTATTGTATGCAATGAAATCGCAATGTAATGCTTTACTTTATTACTAAGCGGTAGTGATAGTCGTGGGAGCATAAGCTTGGCGAGACGACAACGATGCTACGATGGAGATCAAGGTGTCACGCCGGTGACGATGGTGGTCACGACGGTGCTTCGGAGATGGAGATCACAAGCACAAGATGATGATGGCCATATCATATCACTTATATTGATTGCATGTGATGTTTATCCTTTTATGCATCTTATCTTGCTTTGATTGACGGTAGCATTATAAGATGATCTCTCGCTAAATTATCAAGAAGTGTTCTCCCTGAGTATGCACCGTTGCGAAAGTTCTTCGTGCTGAGACACCACGTGATGATCGGGTGTGATAGGTTCTACGTTCAAATACAACGGGTGCAAAACAGTTGCACACGCGGAATACTCAGGTTATACTTGACGAACCAAGCATATACAGATATGGCCTCGGAACATGGAGACCGAAAGGTCGAGCGTGAATCATATAGTAGATATGATCAACATAACGATGTTCACCATTGAAAACTACTCCATCTCACATGATGATCGGTTATGGTTTAGTTGATCTGGATCACGTAATCACTTAGAAGATTAGAGGGATGTCTATCTAAGTGGGAGTTCTTTAATTAACTTGATTAACTGAACTTAAATTTATCATGAAACTTAGTACCTGATTAGTATCTTGCTTGTTTATGTTTGATTGTAGATAGATGGCTCGTGCTGTTGTTCCGTTGAATTTTAATGCGTTCCTTGAGAAAGCAAAGTTGAAAGATGCTGGTAGCAATTACACGGACTGGGTCCGTAACTTGAGGATTATCCTTATTGCTGCACAGAAGAATTACGTCCTGGAAGCACCGCTGGGTGCCAGGCCTGCTGCAGGAGCAACGCCGGATGTTATGAACGTCTGGCAGAGCAAAGCTGATGACTACTCGATAGTTCAGTGTGCCATGCTTTACGGCTTAGAATCGGGACTTCAACGACGTTTTGAACGTCATGGAGCATATGAGATGTTTCAGGAGTTGAAGTTAATATTTCAAGCAAATGCCCGGATTGAGAGATATGAAGTCTCCAATAAGTTCTATAGCTGCAAGATGGAGGAGAACAGTTCTGTCAGTGAGCATATACTCAAAATGTCTGGGTATAATAATCACTTGATTCAATTGGGAGTTAATCTTCCAGATGATAGCGTCATTGACAGAATTCTTCAATCACTGCCACCAAGCTACAAGAGCTTCGTGATGAACTATAATATGCAAGGGATAAACAAGACTATTCCCGAGCTCTTCGCGATGCTGAAAGCTGCGGAGGTAGAAATCAAGAAGGAGCATCAAGTGTTGATGGTCAACAAGACCACTAGTTTCAAGAAAAAGGGCAAAGGGAAGAAGAAGGGGAACTTCAAAAAGAGCGGCAAGCAAGTTGCTACTCAAGAGAAGAAACCCAAACCTGGACCTAAGCCTGAAACTGAGTGCTTCTATTGCAAGCAGACTGGTCACTGGAAGCGGAACTGCCCCAAGTATTTGGCGGATAAGAAGGATGGCAAGGTGAACAAAGGTATATGTGATATACATGTTATTGATGTGTACCTTACTAATGCTCGCAGTAGCACCTGGGTATTTGATACTGGTTCTGTTGCTAATATTTGCAACTCGAAACAGGGACTATGGATCAAGCGAAGATTGGTTAAGGACGAGGTGACGATGCGTGTGGGAAACGGTTCCAAAGTCGATGTGATCGCAGTCGGCACGCTACCTCTACATCTACCTTCGGGATTAGTATTAGACCTAAATAATTGTTATTTGGTGCCAGCGTTAAGCATGAACATTATATCTGGATCTTGTTTGATGCGAGACGGTTATTCATTTAAATCAGAGAATAATGGTTGTTCTATTTATATGAGTAATATCTTTTATGGTCATGCACCCTTGAAGAGTGGTCTATTCTTGTTGGATCTCGATAGTAGTAACACACATATTCATAATGTTGAAGCCAAAAGATGCAGAGATGATAATGATAGTGCAACTTATTTGTGGCACTGCCGTTTAGGTCATATCGGTGTAAAGCGCATGAAGAAACTCCATTCTGATGGACTTTTGGAACCACTTGATTATGAATCACTTGGTACTTGCGAACCGTGCCTCATAGGCAAGATGACAAAAACACCGTTCTCCGGTACTATGGAGAGAGCAACAGATTTGTTGGAAATCATACATACAGATGTATGTGGTCCGATGAATATTGAGGCTCGTGGCGGATATCGTTATTTTCTCACCTTCACAGATGACTTAAGCAGATATGGGTATATCTACTTAATGAAACATAAGTCTGGAACATTTGAAAGGTTCAAAGAATTTCAGAGTGAAGTTGAAAATCATCCTAACAAGAAAATAAAGTTTCTACGATCTGATCGTGGAGGAGAATATTTGAGTTACGAGTTTGGTGTACATTTGAAAAATTGTGAAATAGTTTCGCAACTCACGCCACCCGGAACACCTCAAGCGTAATGGTGTGTCCGAACATCGTAATCGTACTTTACTGGATATGGTGCGATCTATGATGTCTCTTAATGATTTACCGCTATCGTTTTGGGGATACGCTCTAGAGACGGCCGCATTCACGTTAAATAGGGCACCATCAAAATCCGTTGAGACGAGGCCTTATGAACTGTGGTTTGGCAAGAAACCAAAGTTGTCGTTTCTAAAAGTTTGGGGCTGCGATGCTTATGTTAAAAAGCTTCAACCTGATAAGCTCGAACCCAAATCGGAGAAATGTGTCTTCATAGGATATCCAAAGGAAACTATTGGATACACCTTCTATCACAGATCCGAAGGCAAGACTTTTGTTGCTAAATTCGGAAACTTTCTAGAGAAGGAGTTTCTCTCGAAAGAAGTGAGTGGGAGGAAAGTAGAACTTGACGAGGTAACTGTACCTACTCCCTTATTGGAAAGTAGTACATCACAGAAAACTGTTTCTGCGACACCTACACCAGTCAGTGAGGAAGCTAATGATGATGATCATGAAACTTCAGAACAAGATACTACTGAACCTTGTAGATCAACCAGAGTAAGATCCGCACCAGAGTGGTACGGTAATCCTATTCTGGAAGTCATGTTATTAGATCATGATGAACCTACGAACTATGAAGAAGCGATGGCGAGCCCAGATTCCGCAAAGTGGCTTGAAGCCATGAAATCTGAGATGGGATCCATGTATGAGAACAAAGTGTGGACTTTGGTTGACTTGCCCGATGATCGGCAAGCAATTGAGAATAAATGGATCTTCAAGAAGAAGACTGACGCTGACGGTAATATCACTGTCTACAAAGCTCGACTTGTCGCAAAAGGTTTTCGGCAAGTTCAAGGGATTGACTACGATGAGACCTTCTCACCTGTAGCGATGCTTAAGTCTGTCCGAATCATATTAGCAATTGCCGCATTTTATGATTATGAAATTTGGCAGATGGATGTCAAAACTGCATTCCTGAATGGATTTCTAGAAGAAGAGTTGTATATGATGCAACCAAAAGGTTTTGTCGATCCAAAGGGAGCTAACAAAGTGTGCAAGCTCCAGTGACCCATTTATGGACTGGTGCAAGCCTCTCGGAGTTGGAATAAACGTTTTGATAGTGTGATCAAAGCATTTGGTTTTATACAGACTTTTGGAGAAGCCTGTATTTACAAGAAAGTGAGTGGGAGCTCTGTAGCATTTCTGATATTATATGTGGATGACATATTGTTGATTGGAAATGATATAGAATTTCTGGATAGCATAAAAGGATACTTGAATAAGAGTTTTTCAATGAAAGACCTCGGTGAAGCTGCTTACATATTAGGTATTAAGATCTATAGAGATAGATCAAAACGCTTAATTAGACTTTCACAAACAACATACCTTGACAAAATTTTGAAGAAGTTCAAAATGGATCAAGCAAAGAAAAGATTCTTGCCTGTGTTACAAGGTGTGAAATTGAGTAAGACTCAATGCCCGACCACTGCAGAAGATAGAGAGAATATGAAAGATGTTCCCTATGCATCAGCAATAGGATCTATCATGTATGCAATGCTGTGTACCAGACCTGATGTGTGCCTTGCTATAAGTCTAGCAGGGAGGTACCAAAGTAATCCAGGAGTGGATCACTGGACAGCGGTCAAGAACATCCTGAAATACCTGAAAAGGACTAAGGATATGCTTCTCGTATATGGAGGTGACAAAGAGCTCGTCGTAAAAGGTTACGTTGATGCAAGCTTTGACACTGATCCGGACGATTCTAAATCGCAAACCGGATACGTGTTTACATTAAACGGTGGAGCTGTCAGTTGGTGCAGTTCTAAACAAAGCGTCGTAGCGGGATCTACATGTGAAGCGGAGTACATAGCTGCTTCAGAAGCAGCAAACGAAGGAGTCTGGATGAAGGAGTTCATATCCGATCTAGGTGTCATACCTAGTGCATCGGGTCCAATGAAAATCTTTTGTGACAATACTGGTGCAATTGCCTTGGCAAAGGAATCCAGATTTCACAAGAGGACCAAGCACATCAAGAGACGCTTCAATTCCATCCGGGATCTAGTCCAGGTGGGAGACATAGAGATTTGCAAGATACATACGGATCTGAATGTTGCAGACCCATTGACTAAGCCTCTTCCACGAGCAAAACATGATCAGCACTAAGGCTCCATGGGTGTTAGAATCATTACAGTGTAATCTAGATTATTGACTCTAGTGCAAGTGGGACACTGAAGGAAATATGCCCTAGAGGCAATAATAAAGTTATTATTTATTTCCTTATAATCATGATAAATGTTTGTTATTCATGCTAGAATTGTATTAACCGGAAACATAATACATGTGTGAATACATAGACAAACAAAGTGTCACTAGTATGCCTCTACTTGACTAGCTCGTTAATCAAAGATGGTTATGTTTCCTAACCATGAACAATGAGTTGTTATTTGATTAACGAGGTCACATCATTAGTTGAATGATTTGATTGACATGACCCATTCCATTAGCTTAGCACCCGATCGTTTAGTATGTTGCTATTGCTTTCTTCATGACTTCTACATGTTCCTATAACTATGAGATTATGCAACTCCCTTTTGCCGGAGGAACACTTTGGGTGCTACCAAACGTCACAACGTAACTCGGTGATTATAAAGGAGCATTACAGGTGTCTCCAAAGGTAGATGTTGGGTTGGCGTATTTCGAGATTAGGTTTTGTCACTCCGATTGTCGGAGAGGTATCTCTGGGCCCTCTCGGTAATGCACATCACTTAAGCCTTGCAAGCATTGCAACTAAATGAGTTAGTTGCGGGATGATGTATTACAGAACGAGTAAAGAGACTTGCCGGTAACGAGATTGAACTAGGTACTAGAATACCGACGATTGAATCTCGGGAAAGTAACATACCGATGACAAAGGGAACAACGTATGTTGTTATGCGGTCTGACCGATAAAGATCTTCGTAGAATATGTAGGAGCCAATATGGGCATCCAGGTCCCGCTATTGGTTATTGACCGAAGACGTGTCTCGGTCATGTCTACATTGTTCTCGAACCCGTAGGGTCCGCACGCTTAAGGTTACGATGACAGTTATATTATGAGTTTATGCATTTTGATGTACCGAAGGTTGTTCGGAGTCCCGGATGTGATCACGGACATGACGAGGAGTCTCGAAATGGTCGAGACATAAAGATTGATATATTGGAAGCCTATGTTTGGATATCGGAAGTGTTCCGGGTGAAATCGGGATTTTACCGGAGTACCGGGAGGTTAACCGGAACCCCCCGGGAACCATATGGGCCTTAGTGGGCCTTAGTGGAAAGGAGAAAGGGGCAGCCCAAGGTGGCCGCGCGCCTCCCCCCCTTCCCCTAGTCCTATTAGGACTAGGAGAGGTGGCCGGCCCCCTCTCTCTCTTCCCCCCCCCCCCCGAGGAATCCTATTCCAACTAGGATTGGGGGGGGAATCCTACTCCCGGAGGGAGTAAGACTCTCCTGGCGCGCCCCTTGTGGCCGGCCAGCCACCCCCCTTTGGTCCTTTATATACTGAGGTAGAGGCACCCTAGAACACACAAGTTGATCCACGTGATCTATTCCTTAGCCGTGTGCGGTGCCCCCTGCCACCATAGTCCTCGATAATACTGTAGCGGAGTTTAGGCGAAGCCCTGCTGCTGTAGTACATCAAGATCGTCACCACGCCGTCGTGCTGACGGTACTCTTCCCCGACACTTTCCTGGATCGGAGTCCGGGGATCGTCATCGAGCTGAACGTGTGCTCGAACTCGGAGGTGCCGTAGTTTCGGTGCTTGATCGGTTGGATCGTGAAGACGTACGACTACTTCCTCTACGTTGTATCAGCGCTTCCGCAGTCGGTCTGCGTTGGGTACGTAGACAACACTCTCCCCTCTCGTTGCTATGCATCACATGATCTTGCGTGTGCGTAGGAAATTTTTTGAAATTACTACGAAACCCAACAATGTCGAATGGGAGGAGCTCAATGGCCCATTTGGCAATCCGGCCTGAAGCGTCGCGGTTGTTGATAATGTCATTAAGTGGCACTTCCGAGGCTACTGTAATCGAACACTCTTGAAAGTAGTGTCGCAGTTTCCGCGATGCCATGAATACCGCATATGCTATTTTTTCGTAATGCGGGTACCGTGATTTGCATGGAGTGAGGACAGTGGATACATAGCATACCGGTTTTTGAAGAGGGAATTTGTGTCCGTCCGCTTCCCGTTTGACAACGAGCAGCAAACTTACAACTTGATGAGTTGCCGCAATGTACAACAGCATTGGTTCGCCGATGTTTGGCGCGGCCAGGATCGGGTTGGTTGCCAGAATGGCCTTTATTTCTTCCAATCCGGCTGTGGCCGCATCCGTCCACTCAAAGTGTTCAGTGTGCCGAAGGAGGCGATAAAGGGGTAAAGCCCTTTCTCCCAAGCGGGAGATAAAGCGGCTTAGAGCCGCCACGCATCCAGTTAGCTTCTGGATTTGTTTGAGGTCTGTTGGGGTAGCCAACTGTGACAACGCTCGGATTTTGGCCGGATTAGCTTCAATACCTCTACTGGAGACAATGAATCCTAGGAGCTTTCCGGCTGGTACGCCAAAAACGCATTTTTCCGGATTGAGCTTGATGTCATATGTTCGGAGGTTGTCGAATGTGAGCCTCAAGTCATCTATCAATGAGTCGACGTGTTTGGTTTTAACGACCACATCGTCTACGTATGCCTCTACTGTTTTGCCAATTTGTTTCTCCAGGCATGTCTGAATCATGCGCTGATATGTTGCACCGACGTTTTTGAGCCCAAAAGGCATTGTGTTGAAACAGAAGGGACCGTATGGTGTGATGAATGCCGTTGCGGCTTGGTCGGACTCCGCCATCTTGATTTGGTGGTAACCGGAGTATGCGTCGAGGAAACACAATGACTCGTATCCTGCGGTAGCGTCAATGATTTGATCGATGCGTGGGAGGGGGAAGGGATCCTTTGGGCAAGCTTTATTGAGGTCTTTGAAATCGACGCAAAGGCGCCAGGATTTGTCCTTCTTTGGTACCATCACCAGGTTTGCTAGCCTGTCCGGATGTTTTATTTCTCTGATGAATCCGGCCTCCAATAACTTGGCTAGTTCTTCTCCCATGGCATGTCTCTTAGGTTCGGAGAAACGCCGAAGAGCTTGCTTGACCGGCTTGAATCCCTTTAGGATATTGAGGCTATGCTCGGCCAGCCTGCATGGGATTCCTGGCATGTCTGAAGGATGCCAGGCGAATATGTCCCAATTCTCGTGCAGGAACTCTCGTAGTGCGGCGTCCACAGCGGGGTTTAACTTTGCCCCGATGGAGGCTGTTTTGGTAGGGTCCGTTGGGTGGACTTGGAATTTGACTATTTCATCCGCTGGTTTAAAAGAGGTGGACTTCGATCTCTTGTCGAGTATCACATCGTCCCTGTCCACTGTGGAGCGTAGCGTGGTTAACTCCTCGGCCGAGAGGGCTTCGGATAATGCCTCGAGGGCCAATGCCACTGTTTTGTTTTCGGTGCGGAGTGTTGTGTCCGGATCACTGGCGAGAGTGATGATTCCATTGGGTCCGGGCATTTTAAGCTTCATGTACCCATAATGGGGTACGGCTTGGGAGATTGTGAACGCCTCCCGTCCTAAAAGAGCGTGATAGCCACTGCTGAACGGGGCCACTTGGAATGTAATTTCTTCAGACCTGTAATTGTACGGCGTGCCGAATACCACATCTAGTGTGATTTTCCCAGCACAGCGTGCTTCCCGACTGGGGATAATTCCTCTGAAGGTTGTGCTACTTTGCTCGATGCGGTTCCCGTCTATTTCCATCTTTTGAAGGGTTTCCTCATAGATGAGGTTTAGTCCGCTGCCGCCGTCCATGAGTACTTTGGTGAGTCGAAAGACGTCCACAATTGGACTGAGGACCAGTGCGGCTGGTGCTCGGGCTGTTCGGAATTTGGGTTCATCACTGGCATTGAAGGTAATAGTCGTGTCACTCCATGGATTTGTTGCTGCTACATGGCCGATTTCGGCCATGCTGCGGAGTGTTCACTTGCGCCTATTATTTGACGCAAAGGTCTCGAACACTGTTAACACCGTATTGTTATCCACTGGATGGTGCTCTGTGGTATGTGGGATAAGAAGATCCTCACCACTTTTTGCCACCTGCCGGAGTATCCAACATGCTCTAAGGCTGTGCGTTGGTATTATATCCGTCGTGCTATGAATTTTGCAGGGTCCGTTGAGCCATCCCTCCAGTACGGTCCCTTGCCCTGTAGAGGGTTTTTGCTTTTAGGTAGTTAACCCAGGTGTATTGTGATAATGCACCCTTTTATTTCGTACTGGGTTTGTGTTCAAGGCCGGATTATCCCAAAAGTTTGTTTCGGTTTTCCAGGCACTTTCCATCGCACAGTACTTTCGTACTATGGACGCCAAGTCAGCGAAGCGTGTTATCTCACGGCGATTTATGGCGTTAAGGATTCCCTTGTCCGTGCAATTATTGCAGAAAAATAAGATTGTGTCTTCCTCGCGACAGTCCTTAACCTTGTTCATCGCAAAGAGGAATCTGGCCCAGTAATGATGTACTGTTTCCTGGGGCTCTTGCCTGATATGGGAAAGGTCGCTTGTGTTTGGGTGGGTGGGTGGAATTGAATCCAAACCCCTACCCGATCTGGGATCCAGGGGTCGAGGAGTTTCCAATTTTGGAAGTTCCGGTTCCGGGATGTTACCCGCTAATCCTGGTCCGCTGCCTGACTCTAAGTTCAGGGATTGGATGTTGTCCTCCCGCGAACGGGCGTCCGGCTCGGAGAGCTCGGGAATCCGGACATAGTTGGTCCTCAGGATAGAGGAAAGGTCGCTGCATTGTTCCTCCACCACTACAATATGATGGGTGACCGGTGGAGAGTTAATCTCCCTTTGATCGGGTTTAAGCCCAATCCGATCATAGTCCGTAGCGACTCCCAAGGCGGCGATGCGATCCAAGAGCTCGTTTAAGGAGGAGAGCTCCATTGGATCCATCTGTTCGGCGAGCGCCGATTTGACGTGGAGGCTGTTTTCGATGACCCGAGAATTCATCGTCGGCGCGGCGGCCGAACAGGCGGTCATAATGAACCCGCCTAGCCGGAGAGTTTGGCCGACAACCAAAGCTCCCCCAACAATAGTACCGTCTTTAAAGACGAGACGAGACATCCTTCCTTCTGGCGACGGCACGGAGCAACTCTCAATGAAAGCACCAATGTCGGTGTCAAAACCGGCGGATCTCGGGTAGGGGGTCCCGAACTTTGCGTCTAAGGAGGATGGTAACAGGACACAGGGGACACGATGTTTTACCCAGGTTCGGGCCCTCTTGATGGAGGTAAAACCCTACGTCCTGCTTGATTAATATTGATGATATGGGTAGTACAAGAGTAGATCTACCACGAGATCGGAGAGGCTAAACCCTAGAAGCTAGCCTATGGTATGATTGTATGTTGTCCTACGGACTAAAACCCTCCGGTTTATATAGACACCGGAGGGGCTAGGGTTACACAAGGTCGGTTACAAAGTAGGAGATATAGATATCCGTATTGCCTAGCTTGCCTTCCATGCCAAGTAGAGTCCCATCCGAACACAAGATGAAGTCTTCAATCTTGTATCTTCATAATCCAACAGTCCGGCCGAAAGATATAGTCCGGCTATCCGAAGACCCCCTAATCCAGGACTCCCTCAGTGACATAGAACTAGCTCCAGTTCATCAATATAATGTAGGCATGTATTCCGAATATAGTCATACGTGCTTATGGAAAAGAACTTGCATGACATCTGTTGTCCTACCCTCCCGTGGCAGTGGGGTCCTACTGGAAACTAAAGGATATTAAGGCCTCCTTTTAATAGAGTATCGGACCAAAGCATTAGCACTTAGTGCATACATGAACTCCTCAAACTACGGTCATCGCCAGGAGTGGTCCTGACTATTGTCACTCTGGGGTTGCCGGATCATAACACGTGGAAGGTGACTATAACTTGCAATATCGGATCAAGAACACAAATATATTCATGAAAATATAATAGGTCCAGATCTGAAATCATGGCACTCGGGCCCTAGTGACAAGCATTAAGCAAGCAAAGTCATAGCAACATCAATCTTAGAACATAGTGGATACTAGGGATCAAACCCTAACAAAACTAACTCAACTACATGGTAAATCAAATCCAACCCATCACGGTCCAGCAAGCCTACGATGGATTACTCATGCACAGCGGTGAGCATCATGAAATTGGTGATGGCGGATGGTTGATGATGATGGCGACGGATTCCCCTCTCCGGAGCCCCGAACGGACTCCAAATCTGCCCTCTCGAGGAAGAACAGGGCTTGGCAACGGCTCTGTATCGTAAAACATGATGAATCCTTCTCTCTGATTTTTTCTCCCCGAAAGAGAATATATGGAGTTGGAGTTGAGGTTGGTGGAGGTCCAGGGGGCCCACAAGGTCGGAGGGCGCGCCCCCACCCGTGTGGCTAGGGTGTGGCCCCCTTGCTGCCGATTCTTTCGCCAATATTTTTTATTAATTCCAAAACTTGGCTCCGTGAAGTTTCGGGTCATTCCAAGAACTTTTTATTCTGCACAAAAATAACACCATGGCAATTTTGCTGAAAACAGCGTCAGTTCGGGTTAGTTCCATTCAAATCATGCAAGTTGGAGTCCAAAACAAGGGCAAAAGAGTTTGGAAAAGTAGATACGACGGAGACGTATCAAGGTGTCTCGGTCATGTCTGCACAGTTCTCGAACCCGCAGGGTCTACACCCTTAACGTTTGGTGACGATATGAGTATAGTTGAGTCATTATGGTGGTTACCGAAGGTTGTTAGGAGTCCCGGATGAGATTCCGGACGGGACGAGGAACACCGGAATGGTCCAGAGGTGAAGATTGATATATTGGACGAAGGGTATTGGAGTCCAAAATTGTTCCGGGATACCGGGTGATGACCAGTGTCACCGAAAGGGGTTTTAGGCGGGCCTGACAAGTGTTGGGGGGCCCATGGGCCAAGGGGAGGGGTCAAACCAGCCCACTAAGGGATTGAGCGCCCCCCTCACCCCATCTCACGTAACCAGGAGGGTTGGGGCCCCCTAGGGCTTCGCACCTCCCGGCTTGGGGGGCAAGTCACCCTAGGGGAGATCCCATCTGCCCTGGCCGCCCCCCCCAGGGGAAACCCTAGGGGCGCCACCCCCTCCTCCCTTTCCCTATATATAAAGAGGTAGAGAGAGGGCAGCCGCACCCAAGAGCACATCTCCATGCCACGGCGCTGCCTCTCCTCACCCTCGCATCCCTCTTCCTCTCTGTAGCGCTTAGCGGACCTCTGTTGAGATTCCGCCACTACGCCGTCGTGCTACCGGAGGACTCAAGCTACTACTTCACCATCGCTTGCTGGATCGAGGAGGTGAAGGCGTCATCAAGCCATACGTGTGTTGAACACGGAGGTGTCGTCCGTTAGGCACTTGGATCGGGAGTTCGCGGGACGGATCGTGATTGGATCGTGAAGACGTTCGACTACATCAACCACGTTTCTTAACGCTTTCGCTTAACGATCTACAAGGTTATGTAGATCCAATCTCTCCTCGCATAGAAGGTCATCTCCTAAATTGGATCTTGGTGAGCGTAGGAACTTTTTTGTTTCCCATGCAACGTTCCCCAACATTACGTGCACTAATACAACTGTCATGTGAAGATTTGGAAAATTTCATGGGTCATTTCACCTTTTAAAGACATTTAAGTGATTTTCTAGTCATTTAATGACTGTAATTCAAATTTGAAATACATCTACATGCAACGGCTAACCATAACGGTTTGAGAAATCATATTTGTGTACTTGTGTGTGATGCAGCTTGAAGTTATGTCGGTATTTCCCCAAAGAGGAAGGGATGATGCAGCACAGCGACGGTAGGTATTTCCCTCAGTGATGAAACCAAGGTTATCGAACCAGTAGGAGAACCAAGCAACACTATGTAAACAGCACCTGCACACAAATAACAAATGCTCGCAACCCGACGTTTTAAAGGGGTTGCCAATCCCTTTTGGGTAACGGCGCCAAAAATTGGCAAACGGACGTGAATAAATTGTAGTAGATTGATAGATCGAACGCCAATAAAATAAATATAAATAAATTACAGCAAGGTATTTTTGTATTTTTGTTTAATATATCTAGAAATAAAAGGCAAGTAAAATAGATCGCAAAGGCAAATAATATGAGAAAGAGACCTGGGGGCGTAGGTTTCACTAGTGACTTCTCTCGAGAAAAATAGCAAACGGTGGGAAAAAATTACTGTTGGGCAATTGATAGAACTTCAAATAATCATGACGATACCAGGCAATGATCATTATATAGGTATCACGTCCAAGATTAGTAGTCCGACTCATGCCTGCATCTACTACTATTACTCCACACATCGACCGCTATCCAGCATGCATCTAGTGTATTAAGTTAATGGAGAAACGGAGTAATACAATAAGAACGATGACATGATGTAGACAAGATCTATTTATGTAGAAATAGACCCCATCGTTTTATCCTTAGTAGCAACGATACATAGGTGTCGGTTCCCCTTCCATCACTGGGATCAAGCATCGTAAGATCGAACCCACTACAAAGCACCTCTTGCCATTGCAAGATAAATAGATCAAGTTGGTCAAACAAAACCCAAATATCGGAGAAGAAATACGAGGCTATAAGCAATCATGCATATAAGAGATCAAAGAAACTCAAATAACTTTCATGGATAAAAGAGATAGATCTGATCATAAACTCAAAGTTCATCTGATCCCAACAAACACACCGCAAAAAGAGTTACATCATATGGATATCCAAGAGACCATTGTATTGAGAATCAAACGAGAGAGAGGAAGCCATCTAGCTACTAACTACGAACCCGAAGATCTACAAAGAACTACTCACGCATCATCGGAGAGGCACTAATGGAAGTGGTGAACCCCTCCGTGATGGTGTCTAGATTGGATCTGGTGGTTCTGGACTCTGCGGCAGCTGGAATTGATTTTCGTCGACTCCCCTAGGGTTTCTGGAATATTGGGGTATTTATAGAGTAAAGAGGCGGTCCAGGGGGCACCTGAGGTGGGCACAACCCACCAGGGCGCGTTTGGGCCTCCAAGCACACCCTAGTGGGTTGTGCTCCCCTCGGAGCAGCCCCCAGGTGCTTCTTCGGCCCACTGGATGTCTTCTGGTCCAAAAAAATCCACAAAAAGTTTCGCTGCGTTTGGACTCCGTTTGATATTGATTTCCTGTGATGTAAAAAACATGCAAAAAACAGCAATTGGCACTTGGCACTATGTCAATAGGTTAGTACGAAAAAATGATATAAAATAACTATAAAATAATTATAAAAAATCCAAGAATGATAATATAATAGCATGAAACAATCAAAAAATATAGATACGTTGGAGACATATCAGTGTGCGAGTTAATTCCATGTTCAGTAAATTAGAAGGAATTTTCAAACATATTGGTCTCACGGCATGGACACATGCATGGAGAGTCATCGCATTTTAATTCTAAAAAATTAAAAAAGATCAGAAAAATATGAAACCTTGCTTGATGTAATGTCATGCCACCAAGATGATGTGGTAAAAAAATTGACCTATTTAACGAAAGTTTGGACACACACCCCTCACAAACCGGAGCAACTCACTAGAAGGCTCGTGGTTCCAAGAGGGAACAATGCATGTTTGATAATGAACTGGAGATAGCTTCCTCTTACGGCCTTTAATTTTTTTTACATTTAACATGCACTACTACAACTGTCATGAAAAATTTAGAAAATTCCAGGGGTCATTTGACCTTTTAAATACATTTAAGTGATTTTCTAGCCATTTAATGATCGTAATTCAAATTTGAACTACATCTACATGCAACGGCTAACCATAACAGTTTGAAAATCATATTTTTATGTACTTGTGTGCGAGTTAAAAAATCATCAGATGATGTAAATATCTGGTATTCAAAAAAATGTAAAGACCTGGCAAGACAACCGCCCCCTCACATGATTGGCACTTTATTTCGCGGCTCGAGGTTTGGTAGGTGAGTGGCGAGGTCATTAATCAAACACGGTTTTGTATTGGAAACCGTCAGCTATTAAGTTCACACACGGATTTTGCTACGGGAATTGTGTGTAATTCAAACTACAGTACTCGTAAATTCCGGCGACCGATGTGTGTACTGTTCCCGTCGATCTAGATTCCGGCTGTCAATAAATACTACCTTGCTCACGTCGTCCCACCTGCATTCCCATCTACATCATCCCCTCGCTCTCTCTCTCTCTCGCTCTCTCTCTCAAATCTCTGCCTTGGCGCCGCCGATCTGCCCACGCGTCGACGAGGAGACGCCGCCCACCGAGGACGCTCACTCGAATAGCAGCGACGAGGACCCCTACGCGTCGCCGGACGAGGTTGCGCCAGACCCCCCAACTTTGGATTGGTTTTGGGGCCAGTACAATCTTTGTCCGTGAAAGTCGCTGCCGCCGGCTGAGAAAGCCAGGCAAGTGGCGTTCAAGAAAGAGATGGCGGAGGAGGAAGCCAGGTACCAGGTGGCCTGTGAAGCCCGTGATGCCACCTGAAAAAAGGAGGCGACGGAGCTTTGGCGACGGGCACGTCGTCGTGTGGAGGAGGTGTATGAAGATGGGTACTTCGCAAGGAAGGTCAAAGGGGTTGGGCACCTCATCGCTGCGTGGAGGTGGGCCGATAAGCTCGAGCGTGCCACCAACAAGGAGCTCCGGTGAGCGCCCAACAAAATGGCAAGATTTTTCACGCTCGTCTGCCAACAAGAGGCAGATCGGTACGTCAAGCGCTATGAAGCGAAGGAAGCGGAGTACTGCCTCCGCACTGGGAAGACGCCGCACACCAGGGAGCTGCTAGCGAGGGGCTGCCGGAATACTAGCCCCAGGAGGAATTATTAGTTTTAGTATTGTTCGTTTTCAATTTTATGCATTGTACCTAATAGTTAAGTATCATCACGTATATGTGATGATATATATTATATATATTCTGTGATGAACTAATGAATAATTAATATATATATATATATATATATATATTCTGTGATGAACCAGGACTTTGCCGGCGGCGCCGCCGTCATGGCCCCCTACCCCTCAGTCCGGCTTTCCCATCGCCTGGGCGTTTCGGTCAAAGGACATGGAAGTTTGCCATGGAACTCCCTGTTTTTGCTTTAGTTCTGGAAGATACTTCCTTTTTCATCCCCATGGGGGCAGATTTGTTAAGTATGAAAATTTACGTAGCCTTTTATTAGTCTATTCGTAAGTCTAACATTTCCGATGCAAGAAATATGTTCACCAAATCAGTCCAGGAGGAACCAAATCAAGTTTGGTAAATACCACGTGTGGAACTCGACAAAGGTTCCACATGGCAACCTCTGGAAGCTCCATGAGATGCGTGTTGAGTGCTGCTTTCTCCTCGATATCTATATCTGCTTTCGGACGGCCAAATAAGCAAGAAGAAGGAAACTTCCATTTCGCATAGCTGCTAAAGTAGTAGTTTTATGTCAAATCATACTTCTGACCAATAGTAAATCTCTTTTTGTATATATATAAAATAGCAAAAGTATGGTTCGGAGTCTTTTTTTCTTTCTTATTTGAAATTCAAATCGAAATGCCTCAACTTGATAAATTAACTTATTTCTCACAATCGAAATGCCCCATGTCGGAGGCGGCGAACCGCAGATTGTCGCTCGCCGAGAAGCGGCCGCGATCGTCGAGGCTGCCAAGCCGGCTGCTGTTGAAGGCCATCCTCTTGTTGACCACCCACGTCTTGAAGGGGTCCGGCCAGTAGTTCATGTTGATCTCCGGGCCGTCGTACATGAGGTTGAGGATGTTGAAGTTGTCGAAGTAGAAGCTGTAGTAACCGGAGTACGTGGAGGCCCTCGCCTTTGCCGACACGAGGCGGGCGTGCCGCGTGATGAGCTGCCCGGGGAGGAGCGTGTCGGTGGGCCAGTCGAAGCTCTGCCACAGGGTGCGGCCGGCGGCGTCGGACACAACGAGGTTGCCCGTGTCGAGCAGCTGCGCACGGTCGGCGCCGGTGCCGCTGGTGTTGGTGCTCCACGCGGCAAGCCCGTCGAAATCCCGCAGCACCAGTGACCCGTCCCTGAGCAGCTCGGCGCGGGAGCCCATGCCGTTCACGGGGGCGTCGCGGGCGGGTCGGCCGATGCGGTGAACCAGACGGCGAACACATACGCATTGGTGGCGACGCGGTGGAAGCCGCACGAGAAGTCGCCGCTCGGGGACACCAGAGCGTCGTCCCCCACGGCGATGGACCCGCGGCGCCACAGGATGCTCCTCCTGTGCTGATCATCATCGCTTACCGCGAGAGCAACACAAGGCAAGGTCGCCGTGGTGGTGATCACGGATCACCAGGAGGAAAGCCGAGCTGGCAAGGATCGGGAGCGCTCTCATCGTGATACTACCAGGCACCAACACTTACGCGCTCTGTGGTGTTCCTTTTCCAGAGTACGTCTTAGGTCGTCAAGTGAGTTTTTATGCTGGTCTGGTCGCTGAAAGACGGAAAGACCGTCGACGGCATTGACTTTATGTTTTGACGTCGTAGCAGGCTAGCAGCCATGGACTGTTAGCTTTTTGTCAGACCAGCCTCCGACGACTCAGGTGAAAGGTGGGCTGACTGATATGCCCAGCATTCTTTTTTCGGGACTGACTCAGACTTGATTAGTCCCGGCCGAAATCACTATTCTAACCTTCTTGACGATTTTTGTTACAAACTAAACTTGACACGAGAGTATTTTACAATTTGACCTTTTTAAAAACATCACAGACCGCGACATTTTTGCTTCATATAAAAACGCCAAACTAGCTAGCGTTGCTGCTCCACATGAAAACGCCAAGGTATCTCACGTTTCTCCTCACATGGAAACGCTAACCTTTTTGGCATTTCTTACCTACTTGGCAACGCTATTGGCTTTAGCGTTTCATATGTGGTATAAGAGCATCTCCAACAGCCGCGCAACGCGCCGCGCGCAAAAAAGGCATTTGCCGCATGCTGTTCGCCTGGTTTGGCGCGTCCGGCAGCGGTGGCTCCAACGGCTGCGCTAAAATGCAGCGCGCCAAAATGCAGCGCGTGCGACCCGCCGGTGCATTGCATATGGCATTTTTCAACACAAAATGATGAACATTTTCAACACAATAAAAATTTCACACAAACAAGTTGATGAAGTTCATGCCCACAAGTTTAAAATCATGCCCACAAGTTCATCCAACCAAGTTCAAAATGCAAATCAAGTTCAATACACAAAGGAAAGACACATTATTCCTCGTCCTCGTCTTCGTCCTCGTCCTCATCTTCGGAAGACGATTCTTCCGCCTTCAAAGATGAATCTTCCTCCCTCTCGCGCACCGCATCACGTGAAGCTCCGACGGTGTTGACAAGATTTTCAACGACATCTTCATGGGAATGTGTGCGAGGAGGCTCATCGAAAGACATTCCGTCCATGGCGGCCGGAGGTGCACCCATGCCTCCCATGAGAGAAGCAAAACTCATGCCTCCCATCGTGGCCATAGCGTCGGGGGTGCTCCAAAGCCAGCCATGCCTCCCATTGCACCTAAACCGCCCACGGTACCTCCGAAGCCACCCATGGCACCCATGGCGCCGAGGCCATCGCCACCCATTGCACGAAACCATGGCTCTTTTTTGGATCAAGACTTCTTGTTGGGCAAGATTGACATACTCCTTTTGCACCGCATTGAGGTTAGTTGTGTCCAAGAAGAACAAGTGCTTCTCCCATTCCAACAACCTAGTTCGCTCCTCATTACTCACCTTCCTCTCCTCCAAAGCCACCTTCCTCTCCTCGGCCGCCACCCTCCTCTCCTCGGCCGCCAACCTCCTCTCCTCGGCCGCGGCATCTTGGGTCCTTGCCATTTTCCTCACCTCATTGGCTTATTTTCTTGCCTTCACAATAGCTTCCATAGCATGTTTGAGCTCATCATCTCCTTTCCTCTTCTTCTTTTGGGTTTGGTCTTTGTTGCACCCATCCGGTCGCTTTGGCTTCGAGTAAGAAACCGAGTTGGGTGTAGGACTTCTCTTGCCGTCATCACTGGATGCATCTCATCATCATCATCATGCAACTTAATTGTTCGCTTCCGTTTGTCGCTCAAATGCAAATCATCCAAATCTTCACGCTTCTTCCATTTCTCATCATCCTTCAACACATCATAGCAATGAGGCAAAGTAAAGACCCTTCCTTTCTTGATCTTCCCCTTCTTGGTTTTCCTCTCCTCTTCTTTGAACAAATTTTGCGCAATGTTGAACTACATGAAAAGAAAGCAAGTTAGCACCAACAACAAGCAAAACAAAGCAAGTTTAGCACCAACATGTAAGATGAAATGGCACTTACTCTATCGTCCTCATTTGTGCCACTTGGGTTCAACTTGTCAATCGCCTTTTGACAAGCCGCCCACTTTTGACAATCCGAGTTGATTGTCGACCACCGGGACCTAAGTGATCGGTTGGAGCGGTCAAGTCCACTCACGTTGCGAGCATCAAAGTGTTCCTTCATCCGGTTCCAATAAGCATCTCTACTTTGATCGCCTCCAACGGATGGATCCCTCGACACTTGCAACCAAGTATTGCATAGTAAGATGTCATCGGTGTTGGTGTAATTGCCCGCTCTTCCTTTCGGTGCGCCGACAATGCCCTCACCCTCCTCGTCCACCTCGAACACATGGTCTTCAAAATGCATGTCATTGGTTTGAGATCAATGCGAATTGTTGGAGCCAACACCCATCGTTGACATGTATGCATCATCATTGAGACTACAAATTTTTTTGCACAATGCAAATAAGCTATCTATATGTGACGAATGCATTCAAAAAAGAACAAAAAAAATGAAAAGTTAGAATTTTTTTACCTTGGAGGCATTTCGTAGAACATGTTGTGGGCGCCGGCCGCCGGCTCAACGAGTGAGCTTGCCGGCACTTCGGCAGCCGCCGCGCCCGTCGCACGCCCCGCAAGCTTCTTCCTCTTCGCCTTGGAGGTGCCGGAGCCGTCCGCCGCCTTGTTTTTCTTCGCCGATGTCTTGCCCTTCTTTAGCCGCGCCGCATTGGGGAGCTTTGAGGAGGAGGGGGCGGCAGCTCGGGCCGGCGCCGGCGCGACGCCACCCGCCGCCGAGGTCATCCGCGGCGGCATGAAGAGGCCGCGCGCGAGGCCGCTCGTCGGAGGAGCTCCGGCGGCGGCGAGGCCAACGCCACCCGGGCTAGGGTTTGTGGCGGCGGCGGCGGCGGCGAGGGGGGGGTCGCGGCTATAGGACGGGGTGAGCGGGGTACCGGCGCGTGCGTCCATGGGTGCGGGTCGCCGGCGCCGGCGCGCGCGGGGCTTTGGAGGGGGAGAAGAAGAGCGCGCAGCGCGAGCGTCGAGTGTGCCGCGCGCGGAAGCGGGCGCAAATACACCGCGCGAGGTACCGCTTCCACGCGCGCGCCCAACTCCTTATACCGCGCGCGCGGCTATTGCGCGCCCGCTGGAGCCATCCGCCGGGTTGCGCGCGTGCTAAAACGGGGGATTTTGCGGCGCGGCGCCTGTTTAGCGTGGCTGTTGGAGATGCTCTAAAGAAATACCTGCAAGAATTGATGAATACATGCATGCATGGTTCCTGTAGCTTGCTGACCTTGCAAATCATCTTTCGCCCGCCACCACACGCGAGCTATGCTTGCTGTGAATCGCAAACGCGAGCTAGCTAGCTTTAGCTTCCCTTCTAAATCGTTGGAGCAAGCTAGAGAAGGGCAACGGCGGCTCTCGGCCGGCACGCGTTCCCGGCCAGTGAACTCGAGGCGGCGAGCTGCAGCCGGCGAGCAAAAGGGCAGCGTCGGCTCCGCCCCGTTCTAGGACGAGCAGAGACGAGCACGCAGAGGAGTGGCGGCGGCCGGCGGCGGCGCGCTGCAGGAAAAGGCTGTAGCGGCGAGCTCGAGGCGGGACGAGCAGAGGAAGCGGAGCAGCTGGTCTCCGCGCTTCAAATTGTCCAGCGCGCTGTACGCCGCGCACCAAATATCCCGCGTGCGATGCAGAAATTCCTAGCGCGCTGGATGGATTTTACAGCGTGTTAGTTTTTGCAGTGTCTGTTGAAGATGCTCCGCGCGCTAAATTGATGTTTTTTCTTTTAGCGTCTCTCTTGGAGATGCTCTAAGGGTAGTGGGCTTGCATGCACGAGTGAGTAAATAGATACTAGATGGATGCCGACGAGCTGCATATACTGATGAACTAGCTGGTACTAGTTTACTGCCAACACTAGCTAGCTAGGTTTTCTAACCCAGAAGAAAAACAGTGCACTGACGCGCGCGCACAGTTCGCCTCCATGCTAACGAGACAGGCTGCGCTGCTGTCTGTGCACGTACCGGGCGCGCGACCGTGCATGCATGCATGAATCAATGCGTGCTTGGCCACTGGGTGTGCCGTACGTACGTGGCAGCATGGCAAATTGAAGTAGATGCGATGCATGAGGAGCTGTGCTCGATGAGGACCATGCAGCTAGAGCGGCGCATGCATGCATGCACGCGTGTGATGCTCTGTTTTGCTTTCCAGCGCCAGCGGCTCATGGTCGATCAGGCAGATCAGTGCGCTGTTTTATTCTGAGTTAGCAACGCCATGACCGTTGGCGTTTCCAGTAGAAACGCCAAAGCTAATGGCGTTTAGGCCTGAGCAGCAACGCCAGGCATATTGGCGTTTCTATGTGAAACAAAAACGCGAGCTATCTTGGTGTTTGAATGTGGAGCTGAAACGCAAGCTATCTTGGCGTTTCTATATGGAGAAGAAACACCACGGGCTGTGGCGTTGCTAAAAGGGTCAGATCGTGAAATACTTTCATACCGAGTTCACTTTGTGACAAAGATTGCTGAAAAGGTCAGAACAGTGATTTCGGCTCGTCCCAAACCCGTCTCAAACATTCAGATAGACATTAAATAATCAAAAAGACTGACCCATCCAGACGCCTTAAGTTGGTCTCAAAACACCCAGACTGTCCTGCGTCCCTCATATCCAGTTCAAATATAGGACGAATATGAAACTACCCGGACATGTCCACCATGTTAGACCAGACAGGCCGGCACACCACCGACCCCATGGCTATCCCACAAAAACCCCAACTCGTTCCCTTGTTCGAACCCTAGCTCACTCAATCTTCTTCCTCGCTTCATCCTCTCCTCTACCCCTCTCGAATTTCGATCCAATCCTGCGACATGTCAAGCTCCAGCAGCCACTCCAGCACCGACGTCGATGTCAAGGAGAAGCTTGCCCTCTGCATTGCCTTGGAGCGGTCGAAGGTGGACACCGGGGGCAGCTCCGGATCCGCACCGTCACCGCTCCAGCGCCAGAGCTGGCCCCTCCCGGCCCGCGCGCAACTCCACCAGGGCAACGCAGTCCGCTCCTCCCCTGCGCCATCCCATTCCCCTGTCGGCTGTTGCTCCACGCGGGCAACGATGGGTGCTAGTGCCCGCATTGCGGACCCGCACTCGCACTTTGGAATCGGAGGCACGCACCGCTCGCCGCGAGAGGCAGCGGGCAAGGGAGAGGGACGAGGTGGAGCAGTCTGTGCGCCGCCGCCGCAGGATGCCAGCAGAGCCCGACGAGGATGAGCAGCTCCTCGCTTTGGTCTACCGCTAGTCTCTGACGACGGCAGAGACGGACGCTCGCCTCCTACAGCGGAAGAGCGTGAAGGCACTCCGGCTTGCCATAGAGCAGTCGGAGCGCGACACGAAGGAGATAGCGGAGGAGGCGGCTCAGGTGGCCAAGTTGAAGTAGTAGCAGGACTAGGTCGTCTGTCGGATGAAGGGGTTGATCGTTAGCAGGACTAGGTCGTCTGTTGGATGAAGGGGTTGATCGTCCTCTCGATTCCTCGTCTGACGACAGCGTCGATCACAGCTCCACCTCCTCCGACGACAACGAAGATCGTCCACCTGCCGCGGACGCCTACAACTACGCCGACAACCGGAAGGGCAAAGGCATAGCGAGGAAGTGGTGAAGACGCTCCTCTCCCAATCTTTATTATCGATTTTTAGTTGTTGAAATTAAGAACTTCTCCGACGATTAACTCTGATGATCTTTTGGATGATGTATAGTTTGTTTATGTGCATTTGGTTGTCCGTTTGATGCCAATTTCGTTGTTCGTTGTTTGATCACATAGAGTAGCTCATCACATTGCATGCATAGTATGAATATAGGGTGTCGGATATGAGGTACGCGGATATGGAGAGAGAAATTTGAGGCGTGAGTGGTCAGTGCCCGTGGAGGCGCCCGGGCGTGTCTGGGCGTTTGAGGGACCGGATTTGCCAAGTCCGGATGTAGATGCTCTTATATGTCTCAGCCGATGCTATATTCATGAGACCATACATCAATATCCGTGTAATTTTTCTATTTCAGTTTTTTTTATATGTTATGCCACTTGACTACTTGACTGAGACTTAAAGTCGACCTGGCCACACCCTAAACTAATTCCATATTCACATTATCCGACATTTAGCAGCCACACTTGCCTTTGTGCTTCTTCTTTTTGCCGATATTGTACTTGCCTTTGAACTTGCCCAAGCTGTCATTCTTGTTGCCTCGGCGGAAGTCAAACAAGTCATGAAGACACCGTCAATACAAGCAATGACCATGTCAATGAACTTAGACTTTCTTATACATTGGCATGTACAATGGTACTTCCTCCCTCCGGGTTTACTCTTGTTCCCCTCCTATTTTGGGTCAGATTTTGATCATTTATTTAACTAATAAATTATAAGTAATATGCAGTGAAAATAGTATCATTGGAAACTAATTTCAAGTATGAATCCAACAATATAATTTTCTTAATATATCACTTACATTTTATTAGTCAACACATGGTCAAAAGTTTGATCTAAATCGCGATCAGGAGTAATAAACCAGGACAAAGGGAGTAGATGCCACCTCTCTGAGAACCCATCTAGGATGATTGCTAACATGAAAGTGAAAAGGGAAAGAATTTTGCATTCTCTTTGACTGATAGATAATCTCAATGATACATTTATTATATACATGTCATATTATTCCATAGTTTCTATTATCTAATATGCCATATGTCATATAGGTTAAAGAGATATATTTGTCAAATGCTTTTGAATTCACGTGGAAGTTAATAGTAAAAGATGACACTAAGAACTAAGAGATGACCCATTGTGTGAAATATTTTAGTATCTTCTCTAGATGAGGTGAGCGTACATAAAAAGACTTCCCTGCTTATCCCTCTTTTTTGCGGTAACAAAAGGCTTTATTGATTAACATAAACATTACTCCAATAATGAGCAATGACCTCCTACACATACCCAGGAGCATTATTCTGTACTACAAACAAGCAAACAAAACTTCTGTCTGATCTAGCTAGCTAGTTCTTGAGCAATTGTATTATACTCTGTCTGAACCTTAGAAACATCGAAAGCCATTAGAATTTTATATACAAACCGGTTCTCCTAGAAGTTGAAAATAGTATAAATGTGTCCACACATTTTAAACAAAAGAATGTCTATGGTCCTTTTACAGCATATATAGTCCTCAGATTCTAACACCACTGAAGTACACTAATACAATTTTAACATAACTATCAAAATTAATATAGAATGTATCATCCACTACAAAACTAACGATATTAATTCAACTTTGCACCTAGCATATAAGGGTACTGGAAATAGAACTATGTGTTTGTAATAATAATCTTCACAATTTATTCATTTCACAACTTTCTGTATTTAATAAATGTTATAGTGCTACCTCGAGTGCATGTGCACGGCTTACTAGTTTTTTCGAAAAGGAGGATAAACCTCCTGCCTCGCACGGCTTACTGCTTGGTTGTTAATTAGTTTCCTCGATTCGTTCAGAAAGCATGTGGATGAATGGTAGCATATTATGACCTATTCACAAATAAACATTGATTTTCTATAAACCAATACTCTTAGACAATTAACATGATTGAAACTAAACTGCTTGAAGTCCAGGCAAACTTTTACCACCTGGGTACGAAACATATCCAACGCATGGAAGTATAAGTTTTTTTCTGGTGAAGTCTAAACGAATGTAGTCCATAATATGTGTTATGTGGCTGGTTACGTAAACTCTATAATCGCTTGCGAGTAAGGTTTCTAACCACCGTTCTTTCCAAGAAAAATAAATATCCTTGCCAAAAAAAGATATCCAACCACATGCCATACATGAGAAAATCTTAGAAAATACTCTCGATTAGTGCATATGAAAATTGAAAACGTGAAACGTGTTGTGATTTGAACAAAACTAAAATATGCGAGACTTGTCACAAAATTTGGTTGAAACATGAAACTTAGATGATTTATTACTTGTCCAAAAATTACGTATGTGCCTAGCTATACCTTAAGTAAAAAGAATCAGGTCCCATACTTGGGAGTATATAGCAAGGGCCTCAGGAAATTTCAGACTTCGGACTGTTCGAACTATATATAAATCATATCCAATAACAGGGTTTCAAGTGTAGGATCGATTGATCACGTGCATGGTTTGCAGAAAAATCAATTAAAATGCTAGGCTAGACATGGATGGAGTAGGCGATGCTCACCTGCCATGGAGATGCTGGCATGGCTATTGGGGGGAGGAAGCAACAGCGAGGGAGAGATATTGGCACGGCTCAATCAGATACTGGTCTTACCACAGTTGTAAAACCTAGCATCGGATTGAACCTCACCAATATCGCTCCCTCCATTGCATATATGATCAACCATGCATGCAATTTACACCATGCATGTAGCTCGATCTTAAATTCGAGCTCATGCAAGCAGGCTGTGTGTGCCTCCGCTCCACGGCCTCATCAGCCTGCATTCCAAGATAAGAACACAATTAAAATGGTAGACATACATATACATGGTAAATTCATGATCGGTCCAGATGAGATCCAGATCCACATATGCAAGAAATATGTTTGCAAGATCAGTTGAGGAGGAACCAAATCAAGTCTCTGGTACATACCTCTTTGCCGTTGTTCCTGCGTGCTAGGGTTAATCAGAAGCGTCCTGGAACTAGCGCGCTCTAGATCTTCCTTCCAAATAGCACGCATCCATGCATGTAGCTAGGCACTACTGCTTGCAAACGGCATAAGCTAGCCTATATACCCAGCCATTGGCAGCCTGATCTGCAGTAAGCCATGCAAGATCTAGCCTGCGGACACAAGGGCGAGGAACGCAGGGAGCAGTAGGGGGCGATGATAGGTTGTGGGGGAGGGGCCGGGCATGAAATAGGGAGGAGGGGCATGCGCCGGAGTCTTAAGCGCGCAGCTCGACCGATCTCCACGAGACGAGGGAGAGAGAGAGAGGGGGTAGTGAGCAGAATGATGAAGCACAGCAGACCAAAAGATATTCGTTCCCTCTCGTTCTACGCACAGACGGTCGGCATGCGGCAGCTAGTGGGGTAGGTCGAGCGTTTCGCGGGCGGAAGGCGGCCATTATTCCACGCGGTTCGGTTAGGAATTAGTAGCAGCCAGAGAGGCGGAGCCCCTCCGTTTCTGCTTGGACTAGCGCAGACGGCCGAGGATTCTCCTTGGAGACGATCGAGCGGGAAGGGGGAGGAGGAGGAAGACGACGGCGACCGACCGCCAGTGGAGTGGCTTGGTTAGCTAGGCTAGGGCAGCATCGGGGGCAGGAGCGCAGGATGTGTGTGCCTAGAAAGGGGCCTCGGCGGGGGTTCCGTACGAAGAGGGGCCAGTTTCTTAATCGGGAGCGACTTGCACGTAAATCCGTCTGCAGATTAATACTCCTCCCAGCTTGTTAAGAGGACGGGGGCATGCATGCATGCATGCAATGAGGGCGGCTGCCACAAAGCGGGGACAGCGGCGCCAAAGCGGCCCTGCCGTGGCGCCGCGCCGGGGGACACGGCTCGCATAGGGAGGGGTTGCGCCTCTCATCTCACCTCCATCTCTACTCTCTCTACTAGCTGTTGAGAACTTGAGATCGATCGCCGAGGCTTCTTTTTTCCCTGTATCATAATTGTTGTTTGCTTTTGGTTTGGCTTCTCTCCCTTTTTGCATCTCTCTAAAGGTCATTATCTACGTCATAATAGAACCTACTTATGTCTACCCCCCTACTCACTCCGTTTGAATTAAAAATACCACTTTGCATATTAAGTTTTGTAGGGACAAGCTTTTGGTTTGGTTACTCTATTTGCATATACTTTATGTGGCTAAAATTGATTTTGTATTTTATTCAAATTCCAAAATGTGTGTTTGTGATTATGATTTTGCATCGCAAAAGGTGCGTACTAATAGTGTAATTTGAAATGGAGGTAGTATCTCTCACTTCTCTAACATTAAAAAAACACCTCATATATTAATTAATTAAAAAAATATTACAATGATTCAATACAAAATTCGCCATGCAGGGCGGAACACTATTAAGAAGAATCCCATCAGATGTACTGACAAAGTTAAACTTCACAATCTCATGAGCCACACCATTGGCAAGCTGATTAATTTTCACAATTTTAAAATTCTTGAGCATCCTGGACATACTCAAATCTTCTTTCTTCGGATCAATGAGAGGAGACCTGGCAAGCTTCTCATTTGCAAGGAAAAAACGAACAAAAGCATAGTCAGTCTAAAAACAATAGACTGGTGATAGGGTAATGTCGATACAAAGGCATGCCAGGCATGCACGGAGCTCACCTTCATTCGTACACCGACCAAGAAAGTCCCACGAAGAAATGACAACTTCACCAGATGAATTTCTAGCAACCACCCCCACACCGGCGGCATAAATGTTTGTCGTATATGAATAGCACCTCCGTATATAAATGTTTGTCATCCTAGACACTAAACACAACCTCTAAGATCAGCGAGAACTGACAAGTGATATCAATTTTGTGATGTACTCCAACTTATACAATGAGTTCCAAGAAAACATGTAATCAAACTTTGATTATTAATAGAGACAAATATATTTATGTTTACCCCCGGTAAACATGAAAAAGGGTGGGGGGAGTTCTGCCAGATTTTCATGAAAATATTATCTTAATAAAGAATACCTAATAAAACACGCGAAGAAAATATAGATATCAAAAGTACATTTTGAAAACCATATCAATGCCAAAACATCGTGTATTTATGAGCAGGAAGAGTACATTCTAATACCTCCTTTCCATTTTAAAAGGCCCACCCGTATCCCCAGGTCGACAATTTAACCAATGTAACACGAGTTATATATATCACAAAAACTATACAATTAGAAACATCAAATGTTATATTTGATATTATGTTATAACTTTTGTGCTATACAATTTGCATTACATTGGTCGAATTGCCGATCTTGGGATACACGTGGGACTTTTAAAATGGAAAGGGGGAGTAGTTTCAAAAATGAGCTACATTCGTTGAGACTTGGGGAATGCTAAATTGTAGGTAAATGCAGTTTGCTTGATGAAACAAATAGAGATTGATAATGGATAGTTAATCAATAAGCTATTGTGCATATGATGTGAATTTTCAGCGAATGGCAACCACTAATCAATGTAAAATGTCTGAGGGCTAGGGATCCTTATGCTCCCTAGGCTTTTTTAAAGGGGAATTCCCCCGATTTCTGCATCTATGGAAAATAAAGCAACATTGGCCACCAACCACTTAGGGTAGAGGTTTGCAATCTTGTCTAAGCTAGTTAACAAATGGACTACAATTCTGGAGGAGGGTAGCAACGTCGAACGTTAAGACGTGTCTACTGGACAATGCAGAGACAAGAAAGAATGGGGGATGGCAAAATGTGCGAGGAGGTGCGACAAAGGAGGCTAGGGGGTGGAGGCAACTGCTGACTTGAGGGAGTCAAGACAATAAGGCATGGGTGGGATGTGAGAAGGGGGTTATGGTAGTGCAACTTAGTTGGCCATGGGTGTGAGTCAATGAGGAGAAGAGAGTGGGACCTTGGGCATCCACTGGATCAAAGTCGTGGTCTATAAGATTTGGACTGCATTTTAGAGCTAGCTATATACCGGTGGAGGGCTATGAATATACTCCCTCCACCATGACACTTATTTTTGAACAGAGGGAGTAACAAATTAGACTATGCATGCTGTCACAGATGAATTAGACTATAAGAACCAGTATTGTCTATTGGAGGCAGTTGCTATTAATTAGGTACTCTCTTCGATCCAAATTAATTGTCGCAGCTCTAGTACAACTTTGGTATAGAGTTTTTTTGGTAATCACCGGGGGGAGATGATTCCTGCCTGTATATATATTGCTCAAAGCGGCCCAAGGGCCAGTGTTACAAGAGTTCACAGAGTCATGGCGACCCGTGAAGAGAGGTACTCGCGCCAAGACAGGGCGGCTACCTTATCACTCGGTTATCTAAACCGAAGAGTCCAAAGTGTTCAAAGTGCCTACATAAGCTAGTAATCCTTACACGAGGACTATGATTTTCATTCCTAAAAGCACCAGCATTTCTTGCTTCCTAGATCCTCCAAAGAATAGGCAGAAAGGATCTCTGGCCAGATAGAGGAGTCGAGATGCACCGGTTTGGGGATTGCCCACAAATCTTGGAACCGAGAGGACGGGGTGATGTCAAGGCGTTGCCAAATTGCGGCAGTAGGAGGACACTCGATGAAGAGGTGCTAGGTGTCCTCCGAGGTGGCCTTGCAGCGCGAGCAGGACACTTTAGTATAGAGTTGTACTAGAAATGCGACAGTTAATTCGTATCGGAGGGGGTATCATTTTTTGGTGGCAGAGGTGAGACCCATCTAGCTCACATTGTTTGCCACAGATTTAATGGGCCACACACGCACCACCACCATCAATTTTACAGCCCTAAAAAGATTTGCTGTCCTTCAGTCCCTAATTTACTCACATTTTCGCCATAAAACTGGCGTCTCTAAGCTACACACGAGGTGATCAAGATCCACTTCAGTTTTTCTAGGGGGTGAAAAGCAATTTAAGAATCCCGCAAAAAAAAGTCATTTAAGAAAACCGGGAATATACTCCACCCAATACGCGTCTACTTGGAAAGCAGTGCCAGTAGGCACTTGACGGGCCCACGGGGAAGCAAAGCTAGGTCCGGGGGACAAAGCTACAAAAGGGAGTAGAGCAAAGTAAGTGGTTCGTGGAGGTGGACTTGTTGAGGTGATGATAGGATCCCCCTCGGGGCTTCAGGTGGCGTGCCGGCGCCTCACTAATCAGATTCCCACGCGCTAACCCCATGCCCCATCATCCTCCGCCACGCTTTTTAACCCTATCGCCCGCGGTCGTTCGAACTCATTTTTTGACAGCGGAGCTCGCTTTTCACAGACCAGGCAGGCGAGTATACGGTGAAAAGGCCATACACGCATGATGCTTCGGCTCTGGCTGGCGACGGGGGTCGGTAGAGAGGCGGCATACTCAGGAATGTATGGGGTTTGGAGTGGGAGGGGTTAACGTGGAGGACAGATCAGGTGGCGACATCCACGCATGTTTTGCTCCGGGCCAGCATCCTCGCGCGTCGAAGCCGGCCGCTTCATGATCTCTCTCTCGCTCGCTCGTTTTTTGACTACTATAGTACTCCGTATAAGAGATGAGCGCGATGCGCATGTGCGGAGGGGTACTGATTATTGTACGTACGCGCCATGGAACCGGGGAAGCTTTTCTGCTTTCCCGGCGCACGAATACGCGGGGTCACGCCGGCCGTGGCTTGCAGAACTCCCGGCACTGGATAGTTTAATAGTCCATCATGCTCGGCCGTCACGCTGCTAAGTTGCATGCGACGTGCGTGCGCCGTCGACGGTCAGCGCCTGCCATGCGCGCGCGCGCGTGCAGCCCCAGACGCTTAACGGGAAGCAGCGGTACGGCATGACGGTCGAGAGAGTTCGCGGCCCGTACGACGAATTCCTTGCCAGATCTCATGCGGCCCACGAGG
This sequence comes from Triticum urartu, assembly GCF_003073215.2. Taxonomy (NCBI): domain Eukaryota; kingdom Viridiplantae; phylum Streptophyta; class Magnoliopsida; order Poales; family Poaceae; genus Triticum; species Triticum urartu. Next base: position 559,764,347 of record NC_053028.1, read on the forward strand.
CTGCAACCTGCTGCACCTCGCCTTTCCCTCTTCTTTAGCGCAGTCGACAGGGTTGCTCCTTCAAGTCGTTTTTTCTGTTTCTTCTCAGTAGGTTTTATTTCGGTTTTATTTTTTTTTCATTTTCCTTTTTTCTTTTTCCCGTTTCTAAATTCGTGAATATTTTCAAAATCAGATCCATTATTTAAATTGTGAATATTTTTAAAATTCTAACATTCTTTGATATTGAAAAGAAATCATTAAAATAAACTCTTGAATGTTTCTTAAATATGAGAATATTTCCAAAATTCGTGAGGACTTTTCAAATTCATGAACAGTTTTTGAAATTCAGCACATCTTTTGAAATCCAGGAATAATTTTCAAATTCCTGAATAGATTTTATGGACAGTTTTAAAATTTTGGAATACTTTTTGAACTCTGAGATAATATTTCAAATTAATGAAAGTATTTAGTTTCATAATAGTTTTTTGAAACCTAGTAATATTTTTTAGATTATTTATCATTTTTTTAACTTACAACATTTTTTCAAGTCATGATCTTATTGTGACATTCGGGGGAAATGAAATTCAGAACGTTTTTATGAATTAATGAACATTTTTGGAAATTTCTTGAACATTTTACGGAGTTCAAAAAACAGGTTGTGATTTTACCATTTTCTACCTCACCTCGCGCTGCATAGAAGCACTCCTTCTTTTGTTCACCGCAAAACCTTTTTTAGGGAAGGCTATTATAGCTAGCTGTATGAAGAATTAACAAGGAGTAAATCGTTCAAAAGCTCGTTGACAATGCAGTTAGGGGGCTCATCCAACCAACCAGATGAAGTCTTATTACAATAATAAAAGTTAGCTAGCACATGTGTTGCTTTAGTAGCTAAACGAAAACAGTGTTTAAAATTGACCATCCCAATCACCGAAGCAACATCCACACACTGAAAAAAATCGCCATCGCCTCATCCAACCATCAAACACATTTTTTCTTGTCGGTGCGGCGAGGCAAATAGTGTAGCGTAGGGTACGTATATGCTAGACCAGGCCTACTGTCAGTTTCTTTTCAGATACTTCGTTTCTATTACCTGTATGTTATGGTTTTAGCTCCGGTTTATTTGGTTTTCTTTTTTACCTTTCTATTTCTTCCAGGTTTTTGGTTTTCTTCTATAATTTTTCAATTATCTTTCTCTTCATCTATTTCCATTTTATATAACTTTTTGTATACATAGGACATATTTCAAATATATATAATATTTAAGTATATTTATTCATAAAGAATAATTTTAGAAATATATTTAAATATAATAATAACTTTGAGAACTTATTTCTGAAATATATTTTTAACAAATTTCTAAAAAGTATAAATAACTAAGGTTTTTGGGCTGCGTCTATGACTAGCCTAAATAACCGCCATGTACAACTATGTCGACAGCTTCGTGCAGTGAGTGACAAACAATTTGTTATTCAGCCCCTCCAGCCCACATCCCCTTCTCCTACCTCCTCCAAGACTATGTCATAGTAGATCACCAGTGAGGATGAAAAAACAAAAGCATGGGGCGTGTTTGGTTGCCCGCATCCAGCTCAACCATGCCCGCGCAGGAAGGGAGAGACCTATTTGGTTGCCTGATTTTATTGTTGGGCCTGCATCGCACGCTTCTCAAAAGCAGTCCAGAGCCTGGCTCGCTGGAAACGCTCGGATCGACAGTTTCTCGCGAGCCAGGCTGAGTGCGGCGCGAGGTCGCACGGGCGGGTGCGACGCGAGGGCGAGGGGGATGGCGGGAGATGGAAATCTGGCGCGCCGTCCCAGTGCCAAATCTAGCCTCACCCCCTTTCACTCGCTCACCCATAGCCACTACCCCCCTTTCTTCCCCACTGCCTCACCACCGGCGGCAGCTGGGATTTCAGATCTGCGCTAGAGGCGGCGGCGGCGGAAGAGGCTGCAGCGTTTGCGGCGGATCTGGTGCTCCCCTTGCTGTTGGCCACCGTCTGGTCGACCTAGTATGTGCCATGGCTCCTCCTACGCCGTCCTTGTCTCCGATGCCGATAAGCAGCACCCCTCCCCCCTTTGTTAGCTCGGTGGTTAGGCCGTTAGGCTAGGTGTAGGATCGATTTCCCACCAAAACGAACCGTCGATGTTGACTAGGTTATGGACGCACGGATGAGGCTGATAATCCAGGCAGCAGCACTGATTAGTGTGATTCAGGCATGGGTCATGTTCATGCACCAGAGAGCTGTTTGTCGTGCTGGGAGACCTTTGATCCGCTATGATCCATTGTTTCTCCGGGAACTGGGGAGGATCCAAAATCTGAACTACATCTACAACTGCAATGACGTCGAGGCTCTGTGGATGTTTCGAATGAAAAGAGCACCATTTGCCAGGCTTGTCGAGACCTTCAGGCGCAGGGGGCTTCTACAAGATAGCATCAACACCAGTGTCGAAGAGCAAGTGGCCATGTTCCTCCATGTTGTTGGCCATAACCAGAGGTTCAGGGTCATTCACAACATGTTCAGGAGATCAATGGAGACCATGTCTAGGTACTTCAAGCAGGTGCTATTTGCTATTGGGGAGCTTAGAGGAGAGATGATCAGGAGACCATCTGGTCAGACTCCACCCAAGATTCACGGAAGCCCAAGATGGTATCCATACTTCAAGGTGAGCATTGACAATATACACTTTTCATGACTTGATATGCTTGTATTGTTCAAGTTGAGCACTAACACAGGCTTGTGATGCCATTTTCAGGATTGCATTGGGGCAATAGACGGTACTCATGTGACTGCGAGAGTTCCTGAGTCACAGTCTGCAGCATACAGGGGGAGGAAGCACTACACAAGCTAGAATGTGCTTGCTACTGTTGACTTTGATCTGAAGTTCACATATGTGCTGGCTGGCTGGGAGGGGTCAGCGCATGATGCTAACATTATCAGTGACAACATGAGTCGACTTGATGGGATCAACATCCCCGATGGCAAGTTCTACCTTGGAGATGCTGGCTATGCATGTCGGCCGGGTATTCTTCCACCCTTCAGGAAAACCAGGTACCATCTCAACAAGTTCTCTGGTAGGAACTATCCTAGGACTGCACAGGAGTTGTTTAATCTCAGACGCTCCGGCCTTAGAGTAACTGTTGAGAGGGCATTTGGAGCTCTGAAGAATAGGTTTAAGATCCTAGATCAGAAGCCATTCCACCCATACTCCACTTAGGTTAAGCTTGTTCTTGCTTGTTGCATTCTGCATAACTGGATCCTCCAGTGGGGCTTTGATGAACACGTGCCTGAGGAGGAAGAGGTCGAGCCTGACGATGTTGTTAGCTCCGGCCATGGTGTGGAGGCATTTGACAATGACGCTTGGAAGAACAAAAGGTTGGAGCGGGCAGAGGCAATGTGGCTAAATAGAGGTCAGTGCAGGATTTGAAGAAGATGGAAGAAGAAGAAGCGGCAGTAGCAGAAGCAGCAGCAGAAGCAGAAGCAGAAGAAGAGGAAGAGGAAGAGGAAGATCTGGTAGCAGCAACACCGATGAACTATCCCCTATTTAGCCAATGACTCTTAATAATTTGAACTGTCATTTGATAGTAGTTAGGAAGAACTGCCATTTGTTTAACTAGCTGGCGCTACATGTTCAGATTGTGTGTGGTAAGCTCACCACTAGTTAGAAGTGGTGACAACACCTTATGCAGGTGGCAACCAGACACCATATCATGTGTGCGCCTAATACAATGCGGGCAACCAAACGCCGGGTCAAAAATAGTTGTCTCATGCAATTAGGGGAATGCAGGCAACCAAACTATGTGCATCTAGGGTTTTTTGGCCTGCATCCCCTCAAACCGCCTCACTAGAACCAGACTCACCGGGCCAGGCTGGATTGACAATGTAACCAAATATGCCCATGGTGACCAGAACCACCAAGCTCACCAAAGCACCCATAGATCACTAGAAAGGAGGAGGAAATTGACCAAGTCAATAAGCTCATGTGTTTTTTTGCCAAGTCACTCCGATGGATCAGCCATGCGTGTCAGAAATGTATCAAAGAGCACTTCATCGGTGTTTAAGGTGGAAATAATGCAGGGTGCCGGTGGTTTTACATTGGCAAAAAGTATTGTTGTGATTTTCGCCGTGATTGAGGTAGTTTTCTGCTATGGACTTCAATGGCCACGAATCAATCCACCACGCACATTGCTAACCATGTAAGGATCACACTTTACCCAATCCTTTTATAGATTTAACCATGTATGGATTGTTGGAAATGAGCAATTTACCAAATGATCGTATTAATAGAAATACTAGATAGAGTACGACTAGTATAGCAATGATAAAGCAAGTCATGCGATTTGACAAAGAGAAGGTAAACAACAACTTCACATATGAACTGTAACTAAACACATCTAGAGCAGACAGTGTAGCAAGTTGCATATATGAAGTAGAACCTAACACATGTAGGGCAGAAACTAGAGCAAAGAACTGTGACAGGACGTCTAACAGAAAGAGCATAAATATGTACGGGACAACAGCAGCAGAAGCACTGGACTTGGGGTCGACGTCCTCTCCAGCCATGTCGTCGGTGAGGTCGTCGATGTCGGGGAAGAAGTCGTCGTCAGGGAAGTAGTCGTCGGAGTCCGTGATGAAGAAGTCAGTAGTCGCGTGGAGCGCTCCCCAAAAACCTTATCACTCTTCTCCCGTACAAGACTCAAAGAGGTGCGGTTTCGGAGGTCTACTGTCCCGACTCGTGGTGCACGCCGCAAGCCGGGATGAGGAAGACAACGGTAGCTCAGAGAATGAAACCGGTGGCGAGAGGAAGGAGAAGTTCTGGTGCGTCTCTCCGGGAGGAGCGACCTCCCTTTTATAGTCGCAAGAGAAGGAGGCGAGAGGGCAGCGACGGGAGGTGAAACGAAGAGACGGAGGCGAAGCGAATAGCCAGCAGCCGAAGGGCTGCACCGTTCGCATTCAAACTCCACTTTCACAAAATCTTTTCAGCTTCCATGTGACCTTTTGTATACCCATAATGTGTGGCAAAAATTAGATATCGGCTCGGCTCATTCCCGCAACCCGCAACCCGCGGCGCGGCGCGTCGTGCCGAGGCGGGCGGCGGAGGAGGAGCGCGCGTGGATATCCCTCTTATTCTCATGCTCGTACAAGTGGGGAAAGAACCTCCCTTATAAGGAGGTCCAACTCCCACTAAACTAGCAATGTGGGACTAAACTTTAGTAGTATCCCTTGCCTTGCACAAATGGGTTGAGTGGGCCTCTAGGATTTATTAGGAATTTCTGAAATAGTTATTGGGCTGCCCAAAATAGACTAAATTCCAGCAACCCCCCACCAGATCCTAGAGGCACACAGAAATTTGCCTTTGGTTCCAAAACACTGTTTTATATAAAGGTACTGCAGTGGAGACTGTTAAGTTGAACTTCCACCTAGAATTCTATGCTACACTAGTAAGCAACTTGAACAGTGGATTGGGCCTTGAACTGCAAGTTTTCTGTGAATCTAGCTTCACATAAAGCCTTGACCGATACGTGGCTACCGTGGGTCTTCCCCGCGGGTGGAGCTTATGCGTCATACTCTGTGACCTTTCATGAGTTTACTAGAGAGAACCCTACTCTCATAGATTACGACGTTTGACAATCAGACTCATATAGGTGTGTTCTTCAAAAGATGTTCTGTAGGATAACATCTCTGCTTAAATAAGCCACTTAGAACACATTAAGATATACATCAACCTGCCATGCAGATTAGGAAAGTGTTGCATCTTCATGGAGTGATATTGTAAATAGTAAGGATACTCTCCTCTCAGTTGACCAACAGCTTGTTTTCCACATCTAATTCACGGGATCTCCGATCACAAAGAATAGGTTACCACTGTGAACAACTCATATTGTGGGTCTCATACCCATCTTCCTCGATGCATTATCTATCACATTACGTGATAGACCCTTAGTAAAAGGATCTGCCAGATTTTTAGACGTTTGGATATAATCCAACACAATAACTCCGGAGTTTTTCATTTTCCTGACAGACTTTAACCTTCTCTGAATGTGTCTTGATGACTTCATGTTATCCTTTGAGATGCTCACTTTCGTGATCACAGTTTGATTGTCGCAGTTCATAAGGACACCCGGTACAGGTTTCTCAACAACCGGCAAGTCATTCAAGAGCCGGCGAAGCCAATCTGCTTCAACCGTAGTTGTATCTAGTGCTGTGAGTTCTGCTTCCATTGTTGACCTCGTTAAGATGGTCTGCTTGCAAGACTTCCAAGAAACAGCGCCACCTCCATGAGTGATAACCGCTCGTGGCCTTTATCTCATCAGCATCTGAGATCCAGTTCGAGTCACTATACCCTTCAAGCACCTTTGGATGCCCGGTGTAGTGAATTCCATAATTTGCAGTGCCTTTCAAATAACGCAAAACTCTCTCTAGAGCTTTCCAAGGCACATCTCCTGGTTTTGAGACAAACCGACTCAGTTTTCTAACAGCAAAAGAGATGTCAGGTCTTGTAGCACTTGCTAAGTACATAAGAGAGCCAATAATCTAAGAATATTTCAATTGATCTCTGGCAATTCTTCGATTCTTTCGAAGTAACACACTCGCATCATATGGTGTTGGAGAGGACTTACAGTCACTATAGCCAAAGCGACTCAAGATCTTTTCCACATAGTGAGATTGAAGCAAAGTAATCCCACCATCATCGTCTCTCAACAACTTGATGTTCAGAATGACATCAGCCACTCCTAAATCCTTCATCTCAAAACAACGAGATAGGAAATCCTTGACCTCCTTAATAACATTTAGATTTGTTCCGAAAATCAGTATGTCATCAACATACAAGCACGGGATAACTCCCTCGCCCCCACCATGGCAATAGTACACACATTTGTCAGCTTCGTTCACAACAAGGCCTGCAGCTGTTAAAGTTCTTTCAAACTTCTCATGCCACAGTTTGGGTGCTTGCTTAAGTCCGTACAAAGACTTCAGCAACTTGCACACTTTCCCTTCTTGACCATCTAGTACAAACCCATCTGGTTGTTCCATATAAATTTCCTCGTCCAACTCTCCATTTAGGAAAGCAGTCTTAGCATCCATTTGATGAACGAGAAGACCATGCGAGGCAGCTAGTGAAAGTAGAACTCGAATAGTGGTCAGTCGAGCCACAGTTGAGTAAGTATCAAAGAAGTCTTCATCTTCCTTTTGGGTATAACCCTTAGCCACGAGCCGAGCCTTGTACTTTTCAATAGTACCATCAGGCCTAAGCTTCTTCTTGAATACCCATTTGCATCCTATAGGTTTGCACCCATAAGGACGATCAGTTATCTCCCAGATTTCATTCGCCAAGATGGAATCCATCTCGCTACGAATCGCTTCCTTCCAGTAGTCAGCATCTTCAGATGCATAGGCCTCTGAAATAGAACTGGGAGTGTCATCTATGAGATACACAAGAAAATCATCACCAAAGGACTTTGCAGTCCTCTGTCTCTTGCTCCTAGTAGGAACTTCATTGTTCTCCTCTACAGGACTTTCAAAGTGTTCCATCGAAATGGCAGGTTCGGTAATTGTAACTGGTTCCTAATTCGATGAACTAGGCATCTCCTGATTAGATGAGGTAGCCATATCCTTCATGGGAAAGATATCTTCAAAGAAAGTCGCATCATTCGACTCCATGATTGTACCGACATGTATGTCAGGTATCTCAGGTTTTACAACCAAGAATCTATAGCCAATGTTATGAAAAGCATATCCCAGGAAAACACAATCCACAGTCTTTGGTCCAGGTTTCCGCTTCTTTGGAATTGGAACATTGACTTTCGCCAAACAACCCCATGTTCGTAGATAAAAGAGTTTTAACCTTTTCTTCTCCCATTCCTCGAATGGAGTTATCTCTTTGTTCTTTGTGAGAACTCGGTTTAGGACATGACATGCAGTCAATATCGCCTCCCCCCACCATGCCTTAGAGAGACCCGAAGTATCTAACATGGCGTTAACCAAATCTGTTAGAGTACGGTTCTTTCTTTCGGCCACCCCATTTGACTGAGGTGAATAGGGAGGCGTCCTCTCATGGATTATACCATGTTTCACACAAAAAGCATCAAATTCATTGGAAAAATACTCTCCACCACGGTCGGACCTAAGTCTCTTGATTTTCCGATCAAGTTGGTTTTCCACTTCAGCTTTATAGATCTTGAAAAAGTTCAAAGCCTCATCCTTAGATTTCAGAAGATACACACGGCAGTATCTAGTGGAGTCATCAATTAATGTCATGAAATATTTCTTTCCACCTTTTGTCAAAACACCATTCATTTCACATAGATCTGAATGTATGAGCTCTAGTGGTGCAAGATTTCTCATTTCCGCAGTCGTGTGAGACTTACGAGGTTGCTTAGCTTGCACACACACTTGACACTTAGATCCCTTGACAGTGGTGAAACTAGGGATTAAGTTCAACTTCGCTAGTCGCGACATGCAACCAAAGTTAACATGACAAAGTCATGAATGCCACACATTGGATTCACTATTGTTGCAAATATGATTAACAACTTTATTGCAAACGTCTGATAAGGATAAACGAAACAGGCCTCCTGACTCATAGCCTTTACCAACAAAGGTTCCATACTTGGATATTACAAATTTATTCGACTCAAAGACAAGCTTGTAGCCATCTCTACACAGAAGAGATCCGCTAACAAGATTTTTATTGACGGAGGGGACATAATGCACGTTCTTCAGCCGCACGATCTTCCCCGAAGTAAACTTTAGATCGACCATGCCAACACCACGAACAGAAGCACTTAAACCGTTTCCCATCAGCACGGTTGAAGTCCCTGCGATCTAATAAGACGAAAACATGAAAATATCACCGCATACATGCACATTAGCACCCGTGTCAATCAACCAGTCAGGAGAATGATATACTGAAAGAATAGTGGGAAATATACCATACCCAGCATCCTTCATGTCAGTATCTCCAATGACAACATTAGCGGTCTTGCCGCCTTTCCCAGGATGACGCTTGTCAAAGCGATTAGGGCAACTAGGAGCCCAATGATCAGGATCCCCACACACATGACAAGCACCTTTCTTCTTACCATTCTTCTTCTTGAAATTCGTGTGTTGCACAACCTTGTTCTTCCCATCAAACTTTGCTTTACCATCAAACTTTCCCTTGTTCTTGAACTTGTGGGGCTGGAAGTTCTGCTTCTGTACCACATTGGCACTAGATCCTCCCTCAATACCTCGAGCACGTGTGTCCTTTGCTCTCTCCTTTTCTTCCACATCAAGAGTGCCAATGAGATCCGGAACGGAAAACTCCTGCCTCTTATGCTTCAGTAAGGTAGCAAAGTTCCTCCACGAAGGAGGAAGCTTAGTGATGATACCTCCGGCAACAAACTTGTCCGGTAGCATACAACTGAAGTGCTCAAGTTCTCTAGCAAATGACTGTATCTCATGAACTTGCTCAAGCACGGAGCGCTCTTCAGTCATCCTGTAATCATAGAATTGCTCCATGATGTGCAGCTCAGTGCCAGCATCCGAGACCCCAAACTTGGCCTCGAGTGCATCCCACATATCTTTTCCATTATCAATTGACGCATAAGCATCAACTATGTTCTCACCAAGAACACTCAAGAGAGCAGCCTTAAACAGAGTATCCATTTTCTGAAAGGCTTGTGCCTGTTGAGCATCAAGCTCCCCTTCAGGTTTGCCAAGAGTGGCGTCATAGCAACTCATGGTTTGATACCATAAGACTGCTCTCACGCACCACCTCTTATAGTGGATACCCTCAAACATAGGAGATCTCATGGAAGCAACAAAACCACTTGGTGTAAATTGCCTATAATAAGGTTTTTGAATTGTTGGAAATATGAGCAATTTACCAAATGATTTTATTATACTAGATAGAGCACGACTAGTATAGCAGTGATAAAGCAAGTCATGCGATTTGACAAAGAGAAGGTAAATAGCAACTTCACATATGAACTGTAACTAAACACATCTAGAGCAGACAGTGTAGCAAGTTGCATATATGAAGTAGAACCTAACACATGTAGGGCAGAAACTAGAGCAAATAACTGTGACAGGACGTCTAACAGAAAGAGCATAAATACGTACGGGACAGCAGCAGCAGAAGCACTGGACTTGGGATCGACGTCCTCTCCAGCCATGTCGTCGATGAGGTCGTCGACGTCGGGGAAGAAGTCGTCGTCGGGGAAGTAGTCGTCGGAGTCCGTGATGAAGAAGTCAGTAGTCGCACGGAGCGCTCCCCAAAGACCTTATCACCCTTCTCCCGTACAGGACTCAAAGAGGTGCAGTTTCGGAGACCTACTGTCCCGACTCGTGGTGCACGCCGCAAGCCGGGATGAGGAAGACAGCGGTAGCTCAGAGAATGGAACCGGTGGCGGGAGGAAGGAGAAGTTCTGGTGCGTCTCTCTGTGAGGAGCGACCTCCCTTTTATAGGCGCAAGAGAAGGAGGCGAGAGGGCAGCGACGGGAGGCGAAACGAAGAGACGGAGGCGAAGCGAACAGCCAGCAGCCGAAGGGCTGCACCGTTCGCATTCAAACTCCACTTTCACAAAAAAAAATCAGCTTCCGTGTGACCTTTCGTATACCCGTAGTGCGTGACAAAAATTAGATATCAGCTCGGCTCATCCCCGCAACCCGCGGCGCGGCGCGTCGCGCCGAGGCGGGCGGCGAAGGAGGAGCGCGCGTGGATATCCCTCTAATTCTCATGCTCGTACAGGTGGGAAAGAACCTCCCTTATAAGGAGGTCCAACTCCCACTAAAGTAGCAATGTGGGACTAAACTTTAGTAGTATCCCTTGCCTTGCACAAATGGGCTGAGTGGGCCTCTAGGATTTATTAGGAATTTCTGAAATAGTTATTGAACTGCCCAGAATAGACTAAATTCCAGCATGGATCACACTTTATCAAATCCAGTTATTAGATTACAGAACATATTTGCCAATCCACTCACTACCTACTTATACTTACTTAACAACAAATTAGCTGAAGAATTAAACAACAAAATGCAAGTCCAAGGAGCACCGGTCGACCCGCCACCGGCCAGTCCAACAAACAAAACCAAAAAACCATGCGGCGCCACGCGCACGTGATCGATCATGCCGGACCGGCCGGGCGATCAGATCAGTGGCCGAGAACGACAAGCTCGTCGTCGTCGGACTGGTCGGGGTCTTTGGGCTTGTCGGGGTCGCTGTAGTCGTCGTCGCTGTCGCTGGAGTCACCCGCGGCGGTCGGCGCCCTCACCTTCACATTGAACAGCCCCTCCTCCTCCTGGTTCTCCGGGTCGCGCAGCGCGCCCACGCGGCACGGCGTGGCGGCGCCCGGAGCGCAGTTGGGCTTCTGGGCCGGCGACGACGACGACGTCGGCTGCGACTGCGCCTCGCTCTCCTGCGCGTCCGCCGAGCGCAGCGCCAGCGTCAGCGCGCACGCCAGCGCCGCCACCACCAGCCATGTGCGCACGGTCGCCGCCATGGGTGCGCCTCGACGTTGAGCAATGTACTTGATTTCTCAGAAGAGGTACGAGGATTGTAGTCGATCGTGCGCACGATCGGTCGAGAGGGAAATTAATCGAGCTGGACGACGACTGCGGTGAGGAATTAAGGAAAGGTTTGCGTGCAGCTCTGCGTTTTTCGCGGCTTGCATGGCGGAGCTAAATCGAGCTAGCCGGGGCCTAGCCTTGAGGAGACACCCCAAAACGGCTCCTTTTCTTGCCATTTCTTCTGGGTGGTCACCCGGGTTCTTCTTTCCAAAGGTGTGGAATAAACGAGCGGTCCTTGCGAACGTTCGCCAGGGGGCAATACTTGCGAACACGCTCTCTCTAGTCGAATTCGTTGCAGGAATCTTGGCGCGGGGACAGGAGACACGTCAGATTTATTAACTTGTTCGCTGCGAGTACAAAACCAAGCGAATGCTTTACTAGTCAAAACACTACCCGCACACCACACTGGCGCAGGGACAGGAGGCCATAGTTCGAATTCTGGTCCCTCCTTTTTTTTCTTCTCTTTTTGCAAGATGGCAAGATATGTTCCTTTCTGCTTAGGCACATGGCAATTTTTCTAAAAGAATTAACAGGGCAGTTTATTACTCCCTCCGTTCTGAATTACTTATCGCAGGTATGAATGTATCTAGATGTATTTTAGTTCTAGATACATTCATTTCTTCGACGAGTAATTTGGAACGGAGGAAGTATAATTTTTTGAACTATGTCACATGGCAAATTTAAACATTTTTTTCCTAATGTCCCACAAGTCAAGTTTGCTTTTGTACATGGCAGTTCTTTTTTTGCGGGAGAAACAAACTTGTATTACTCAATCACGAGGTCTTTACGATCATCATGGACAATCTCCAAAGTCTCCACAGGACCGGACCCTAGCTAAGTCATAGTCCGACCTTCATCTCTAGCAAACCTCGCTAAACTATCACTAGCTTTATTCTGAGAACGGGAGACATGAGTAATGAAAGTTTGTCTAAGGTGCATTAAGAATCTAATCTTGTTAACCAACGAAGCGTACACTGAACGATCCACCTCGTCGCATAAAATCATGGACACAACCAAGCTCGAGTCCATCTTGACGACGATCGGCGAATCAGTCTGCTGAATCGCAAGTGATAAGCCTTTCATACATGCGTCCAGCTCCGCCTCTGATGCATCTCTGCAAGAGAATAATGGCCTACAGGCAGAAAATATGATTGTTCCCCTGTTATTGCGTAGTATCATTCCGGCGCCTGCGGATTCGCTCGACACGTATGAACCGTCAGCATTCAGTTTACTCCATCCTTGATCAGGCGGTCTCCAAACTAGACTAGCACTGGCCGATACTGTCGGTCTGGAAGAAACATGCAACCGGTCATACGAAATGACAGTTTTACCTTTGGCCGGATCCATGTCTTTATTCAGCTTGATGCCAATCAAAGCATCCAAATAATTCTGCAGAAATCTGATGGAGACCTCCATTAGTGGGGCTGGTTTATGATGGACTATCTCATTACGGACATACCAATTTCTCCAAAATATCAACAGCAACATACTTCGTTCAACATCACTTTTATTATTAAAAGGATGGCATTTTTCTTATTAACAGGTTGTCATTTTTTAATAATTTTCACACCTCAAGTTTATTTTTGTACATTCCATTATATAATTAATAATGTGTATTTTTACTAATAACTGGATGACAATTTATCATTGAGAGGATTGCGTTTTTTAATGGCATGGTAGTTTTATTATGAAGCACATGGCATTTTTATCAATAGAATGACATTTTTACTATAGGATGCCGTTTTTAATGTTTGGAGGATGGCATTTTTAATGGCATGGTAGTCTTTATTGTGGGCTTATTTAGATAAGACTTTTTTTATCTAGAGGATGGCAGTTTTGTAAAGCAGCATGACAATTTTCACATTTTCAGAGCATGGCATTTATAAATTTGGGAATGTCTAGGGCACATCTAGATGTGCCCTACTTATTGCATATCTAAGTGAGTGAATTAAGCATAAAGAGAAAAAAAAAAGCAAAAAGAAATATCCACACGAATCTCAACGTAAAATCAATGATATAGGAATTAGACGTGCAATACTTATGGCATATCTAGATGTACTTTAGCAAAACTGTATAAATTTTTGTGTACGTTTTAGTTTATTGAATTGTTTATTCAGAGGATGGCAGTTTAAAAGCTTAGCATGGTTCTCAGCGGCTAAATTTCGTGTTTTGACCTTTTTCTAAAACCTATTCGAGATCTGCCCCTAGTTTAAAAAAAAAATCAAGATCTGACCCTACCGCCAGGGACCATGGCGGTAGGGTATAACAGCCTACCGCCAAGCACCCTGACAGTAGGGTTGCATGCCCTACCGCCAAAACCCGCCTAAGTATTAAACACAGTACGTACTCGTGCCTACCGCCAAGCACTTTGGCGGTAGGGTTGTGCAGGCTACCGCCAGTCCGTTTGGCGATAGGGATGTTTCCTACCGTCAAAGTTCCTGACGGTAGACTGTTAGACCCTACCGCCATGGACTCTGGCGGTAGCAAAAGGGTCAGATCTCGATTTTTTTTCAATCTAGGGTCAGATCTCGAATAGGTTTCGAAAAAGGGTCAAAACACGAAATTTTGCCGTTCCCAGCTATTCCTCAAAAAAAAAAAAAAACTGATGTTCCCAGCTATTGGGGTCTGTAGGTATCAAGGAGATGGAAGCGGTAGTAGTTTGAACTAGTGCAATTCCTCATGAAGGGAGATCATACAACACGGAATGCTCAACATTAAATTCGCTTCTATCTTATGAACCTGGCCATTGAAGTTTGGTTTGGTTTCTCCAGCCTCCTGACCAGGGTGTTGTACCTGTTACGGTGATCATTTTTCCTAACCCAAACTTCGTTTCACAAAAGAAGATTCAGATTTTAATACTAGTCTTCTTAATGACTAGGACCTAGACTCAGATTTTCCCCAGGGCCCCCAAATTCTCAGGTACGGCCCTGAAGAAGAAGAAGAAGAAGAAGAAGAAGAATAAACGTACAATCCTGGGTTGCAAGTTGCCACCAATCCCGACTAGCTTCCTTGGGCCAGTACGTAAGCAACGTAGCACGCAAACCGGCCGTGGGCACGCACACGACTACGACGACTCCGATCAAGACGAGACACGATCCTAACTGCACAATAAGCCCGCGATTGCGATACGGAACCAACCAGTCTCTGCCTCTCATGCCCGGCCGGCCGGTCGTCGACCGGCCGTACTGCAGCGCCAACCGTGTGCCGTGCATGGGCGAGGTCCTGGACCCTTTCATTCTCCCCGGAAATACGTGCGCGAGGTCCCGGTTATGGGGTGGCCGGATCGAGATACGTACGTCGATCGCGGCTAGTAAAGCTTGTTCGAGCCTCGTCGGCTTAGCTCTTCTGGTCGTTGGCGGGCTCCGGGGGGCAACCGTGCGGCTCCGCGTCGTTGCCAGAATTGAAGGCCCATGCAGCTGGCGGGGCGGTGCGTGCATGGAGAGTTATGGCATCCGTCGCCGGCCGCGCGGGCCGGAGAGCGACCGCGGAGAGGCGTCCGGGGCACGGGCCATGCCTAGCGGCCTCCATCGTCACCTAGAGATGCGATCATGCAGAATGCGTTTGCATGCATGCACATGCGGTGCTGATTGCGATCGCGGCTCGTCTCCTCGAGGTTGTGGTGTCGTTGTCGTTGGAGAGTTCGTAACCGGCTGTTCCTTCCCACTATCATGAATTTACGATGCAATACTTGTTGCCGCCTTCTGCATTCTCTGGTGGCGTGTCGTGAGTAGAGATTGTAGCCGCCTTTATGCCTCTATCTCACCCGAGAAAACCTTGTTGAAACCCAGGAGATCATATAAGCAACTACTCCCTCTTTTTCGGTTTATAAGGCTCAATTTAAAAATCTCACCAACCAAGATAAATAGTGAGTGGTGGAATACTTTTTATAGTTTGTAAAAGCACCCAACTAATGCTCTTGTTTTTCTCAAAAAAATATGTTTATCAATGCATTAATTGCAAATGCATGCATGCATAAATTACATGCATTGATCAATTTTCTCTTAATACTTGCATGCAATGATTTAATTTACCTTGGAATCTGAACATATGATGGGAAACAATAAAATTAAGCCTTATAAAATGGAAAAACTAATACTCCCTCTGTTTTTATTTACTCCGCATATTAGAGTTGACTAAAGTCAAACTTCATAAAGTTTGACCAAGATTATAGAAAAGAATACACATATTTACCATAACAAATCTATATGATGCAAAAGTACATTCAATAAGGAATCTAATGGTATTGATTTGTTATTGTATATGTTAATATTTTTGTCTATAAACTTTGTCAAAGTTTACAAAGCTTGACTTTGACCAAAGCTAATATGCGGAGTAAATAAAAACGGAGGAAGTATTTTGAGATAAGCCTTATAAACCGGAAAGGAGGGAGTATCAGAGAAGTCGTCATTATAGACCAGAAGACAGCGGCGATCACGCAACGAAGATCACCATCCCAGAGAAGGTAGCCCCGACGAGGACCAAGCAATAATCCTAACTTCAGCTAGACAGAGGAGTCACAAACCTCACAAGTTCCCAAAGGAGTTGTATTTGGTTAAGCTTCATTGAACAAATGCTGATTCAGAGAGCAAAAGCACGTTGCACGCTGCCCCCTCCATAGGACACCGCAGCCATGGGCGAACGCTAACAATGGCATACATAATGACCGGCAACCGACACCATCCTCCAACTTGTCGAAGCCCCTCCAAGAAAGCGCATTGACATGTAGAAAGCCATGGAAAAGTTATTTCCATCGCTACCACTACCCCAACTTCACCGGTGACAAAGAAGTTGAAGCACCTACAAAGCCCGAACTGGACACAAAGATCCCCAACCCCCACCCCCACCCACCTGCAGTCATATTAACCGGCAGGAGGCAGATGAACACACGGCGGCATGACAGGTTGAAAAATAAGATGATGTAAATTAAATTGTGGACAATACCTAATTCATGCAACACATACAGTACATGATCATTACTACTCTCGGTTGGATTTGTTCTTTTTATTTTATTTCTCACTATATAAGTTAAATTTCATCAAGACCATACCAATGCACTATTAATTAAAAATAGTTTCCCATGTCTAAGGCCTGCAAGAGCCTAGATGTAAGGTGGAGTGCTGAAATATATTGCTCATCCTTCTCCGTCAGTTCGACCTTGAGATGGACTGGCTAGTGCATGGACCAACGGTGATTGAGTCACCACCGGCGAACAATTCCTGATGGGTCGTCAACAATCATAGGCTTCTCCCCACTATACATTGGGCCCCGGTGGCATCTTCTATCTTTCTTCTTTTCTCTATGATACACATATTATATATTTCTGTTTACTACCTTGTTTTCAAATAGGTGGCATATAAATTCAGTTAAAGTCAACTATTTCTAAGTTTGAGCAAGTATTTATAACATAGTGGGGTATTGGAAATAACATATTGGGGTTCCTTTAGAGTTAGAAGAATTTAAAGGGAAGAAAGTGAAGCCCCTGTATAAAACTACAGGGGAGAAGTTTCTAGGATTCACCTGGATTTGCTATAACAAAGTAAAATGTTCTCCCAAGTAAAAAAAGGCAAAAAAGTGCTCTACCTGCATCATAGCCCGAAGGAGACAGGCACTTAACGATAGCTAACTGTTAAAGGCCTGTTCGGCTTTCCGCCAGCTCCGCGGATCTGTGGAGCGCATATTTTCCAGCTTGACTATTTCAGCCTGCAGCTCCGCCAGCTGAGTCGGAAGAGGAGGGGCTCCGAACACTCCCTAAGTCGTTGTGATCTGGCCTCCTGGCTCCTGCAACATGTGGCATGTATCATGCCGTGCGTATATGTGGGCCAATGGGCCATGGGTATCTGTAAATGTAGCCCTTATTGTTATTGTTAGATACTGCAGAGAGTAGAAGAGTTTGACGTGTGCAATTTTATTCATGAGAGTAGAAGTCGGAATTTTGAAGCAGAGTTTAACTAATTTTTTGTTATCTCTGGCGTCGGGTGGACATGTCTGGCTGTTGCATCCACATGATACAATTTCTTTGGACCTCCATGATCAATAAAGCAGCGCCGTTTCCCCCCAAAGAATATACCGCAGAGATCAGCTATGGATTTTTGTATTGTTAGATAGATACTCGCTCCGTCTAGAATATTTGTTGGGAAAATGATACAAATAGATGTATTTAGAACTAAAATATATATAGATACATTCATTTTATCTATTTTTTTATAAGTATTTTTGGACGAAGGAAATATTATGAATGCTTTCTTTCTGGTAACTACACCCGTACAGCGGCGACACGGACGGCGACCCAATCTTCAACGCTTCCGGCTCCGTCGCGTGCTCCTTCCCCTCGCTGCCGCCGGAGGCCATGGCCGGGCGAAGCCTGTGCGGTGATGGCGATGGCGGGGCCTTGTTCTCATAGCGTGATGCGGCTGGTTTCTCTGAGCGGCGGCTGATGGTAGCATAGTCGTGGTGGGCGGCTGGCGACGACCGTCAGATTTCGGACGGCGGCAGTTGCGGCGCTCTCCGTCAACCTGAACCAGCAGATCCTAGTGATTGGTGCCATCTCCTTGTCCCTGTGCGTGATCTAGATGGATCCGTTGTTCCAATCGCTTTTGGACTCTGCACAAGGACTGAAGAACACACATGTTGTGCTGCATGATATGCCGTCTGCTCCACTGCTTCCATCCCCGATCCACCATGGCTCGGGCGACATGCTGCTTGCGGATGGGCTGAAGGATGCTTGGCAGGGGCTACGGCGCAGCTGCAACAATGGCGACCATTTGAAGAGGTGTTTATCGAGCAGGATCGGCATGACCGTTGAAGGATATGATTTGCCGGGTCTGGCTTCTCCAACTTCGGTGGCTGTGGCGGCAAGATGACCACGCTGAACTGCGGCGACGACTCGCTACGGATTGCGGGGCCACCGAAAGATCTTCGTGAGGGTTCCCCTCTTCAGATCCGATGGTTGTCTTCGACAGTGTCATGCAATCTACAGATGACGGCTTGACGCAAAGGTATGGTTGTGCAGCGGTGGCAGTCGGCTAGCCCAGTGCATGTAGCTGCTGGGATCGTGGAAAAGTGGTGACGACAACACATGATTGACTTCGACGAGCGCCGGGGTGAAAACCTAGGTTTGACCCAGGTTAGATATAACTGGCAATGGCGATGTTTTGCGTCGTTACCTTGTTGAAGGCATTGCTCGGATATGTTCGAATTGGTTCTTCAGGGTGAAAAGCTAGAATCTGCCCATTGGTGGTTGGATCTGGTGACATCGGCACTTGAGGGCCGCTCCCTTCTTGAAGGCGTCGCAGGTGAAGAACCTCGTTGGTGGTTGGATCTGATGACATCGGCACTTGAGGGCCGCCCCCTTCTTGAAGGCATTGCTGTTGAAGAACCTCGTTGTCTTTATGATGTCATGAGATGATTGATGCGGATATGGTCAAAGTTGTAGTTTGTCGATCATGGATTTGATAACTTCAGGTTTTTTCTTTCTTTTGCTCGTTTAGGCATAGTTTTGGTTTTACATGATTTTGCTATTTGCCAGCGTGTTTTTATATGTGTGAGCTCGTGTCGTCTGTGTGCATTCTATCTATGCAGAGGTGGAATGTATATTTATTGTGTTTGTATCCCCTTGATGCTTCTTTTTGAGTTAAATAAAATCCATCATTTATCAAAAAAAATACCCGTACAGTGGTAAGGCAGTGAGCATAATGGAATCCAGACATGCCAACTGTCCAGGGACAGCTTATCCATTTTCAGTATATTACTAACACTGCCTGAGCGACTAGCCATTTCTGTAGCTACATAGAGAATCAACCCAGACAGTCTAGCAGAAGGACACCTTACCCAGACCATTGCCATTTATGTTTTCTGAAACAAAGTGTACGCATACCAGTTCTGAGGTCTAGTCGTGAGAGATTGAGCTATTTGTGCAAACCATGAAAACAAATTTGAGTTGGACACGCCAATCAATTCATGTGGCCCAGCATTATGGATCAGTTGGGCAGTGGACAGTACACACTGAATAACGTGACAGTGCGACGATCGTTATTCCTTTTCTTGAAAAAAGGCCAACTGACAACTATCTCACGCCAACTCCACCGCGCGACCCTATCTTATCCGCCCTCGTCCGTTTGGAATAAAAGAGATAAACGAGACGACTCAACACACGACCCCATCTGTAAAAAGTGTCCGCTTTTGATCCGTCTCGCCCCATCTTGAGAGCAAACTTGAGCTCGATTTGCGTCTGAAGCGGACACTTTGAGCTGCGTCCTCGTCCGTCCTCGTCCGCTTGCATGTGACCCCGGGCCCGCCTGTCAATGAAACAAAAAGAGCCCCACCTACCCGCCCATCCCTTTCTCTCTCCTTTTCTCTGTCCTCGGTTGACACGCAGTTCGGCGGCCGGGCATGGCCGTGCGCAGGCAAGCAGGCGGGGCCCTGGCGTGAGCGTGGCGGCGTAGGCTCGCAGCCGGGAGGTGCGCGGCACCGGCAGGGTCGCGCGGCGCTCGGGGGCTCGAGGCTCGCGGCGGCTCGGCCGGATGCGGCGGCGGGCGCGGCGTGCAGAGACGGCTGCAGGCGTCGGTGAGCTCGACGGGGCACGGGGACGAGCGTGCGCGGGCGGGGCGCAGGCGCGAGCGAGGCGGCAGGAGCTTGGCGGGGCATGGGCGAGCGCGACGCGAGATCCTTCTGTGCGGGCGCGGTGGCAGGAGCTCGGTGGGGCATGGGCGAGCGCGGCGCGGAGCATCACCAGCAGGCACACCGGCGCTAGAGGCCATGGCGCGCGGCGTGGCGGGGCGGGCACGAGGCCGGGCGTGGCGAAGGGTGCGGGCAGGGCGCGCGGCGAGCGGGCTGAGCGGGGCGTGCGCGCGGCGGGGCGGGGCGGGCATGGGGCGTGCGCGGGGCGTGCGCGCGACGGCACGGGGCGTGCGGGCGTGCGGCGAGCGGGCTGGACGGGGCGCGGCGCGGGCGTGCACGAGGTGAGGCGGCGCGGGCGCGCGTGCGGCCAGCAGGCGAGGCGGGGCACCGGCGCGCGGGCGCGGCCAGCAGGCGGGGCGCGGCGCGGCTAGCAGGCGGGGCGCGCGGGCGTGCGCGCAGGGAGCGGGCAGGGCGGGGCAGGACGGGCGCGCGGCGGGCGGGCTCACGCGCGGGCGTGCTCAGGACGAGGCGGCGCGGGCGCGGACGGGGCGGCGGCAGGCGGCGGCGAGAGTTGGCGGCGGACGGGGCGCGCGGGGCGGGCGCGGGCGAGGCTGCGGGGCGAGCGGGTCGGGCGCATGCGAGGCGAGCGCGGCAAGGCGGCGGCGGGGCGAGCGGGCCGGACGCGGCGGCAAGGCTGCGGCGCGGCAGGCGGGCGCGTCAAGGCTGGGGCGCGCGCCGGTGGGCGGGCGCGACGAGGCGGCGGCGAGCGCGGCGCGCAGGTAGGGACGAGCGAGCAGCGGACATTTTGGGTCGTTCTTGCGCGGTGGGCATCTCGAACCCAACCCGGACATGC
Organism: Triticum urartu; assembly: GCF_003073215.2. Classification (NCBI taxonomy): domain Eukaryota; kingdom Viridiplantae; phylum Streptophyta; class Magnoliopsida; order Poales; family Poaceae; genus Triticum; species Triticum urartu. The sequence continues at coordinate 559,785,337 of NC_053028.1, forward strand.
ATGTCTGTTTTCGTCTTCATTGTCATCCTAAATAGATAAAATTCGGACAAAATGGACGTCCGTTTAGGTTGGTGCGATGGAGTTGGCCTCAGTAGCGTTTCCCTGCCCAACAAACCAAGGTCATGCGCCTCCCGTTGTAACTTTGATGAAAGCCTCCTCAGTCAGCTGAGAAACCGCGACGCATCCTCTGTCCCCACGACCTGACGACACCTCGTCGGGTTCCCAGCTCTCCCGCCTATTTAGTGGCGAGCTGGCAACGAGCGCTGGGCCTAGTCGCACTTGCAATTGCAAGCCGCGATCGCCGGCCAGCTGCACGCACCTAGTGCTACATCAGTAGTCAGTACACGCGCGACGCCATGTTGATGGCGCCTGACCGGGCAAGGTCGTCGTTGGCGACAGTGCTGCTGCTGCTCGTGGCCGCGGCGGTCGTCGTAGGCGCGGCGGCGGCGGCGGCGGCGGGGAAGAAGAAGCCGGTGGTGCCGGCGGTGATCGTGTTCGGGGACTCGACGGTGGACACGGGCAACAACAACGTGATCGGCACGGTGCTGAAGAGCAACTTCCCGCCCTACGGGCGCGACCTGCAGGGCGGCGCCACGGGCCGGTTCTGCAACGGGCGGCTGCCGCCCGACTTCGTCTCCGAGGCGCTCGGCCTGCCGCCGCTCGTGCCGGCGTACCTCGACCCGGCCTACGGCATCGAGGACTTCGCCACCGGCGTCGTCTTCGCCTCCGCCGGCTCCGGCCTCGACAACGCCACCGCCAGCGTCCTGGTACGAGCCACGAACCCGCACGCGCAAACGCGCGTCCGTAGTGAGTACAAGTGCAACACGTACGAGTAACCTAGGAGGAAGCTAGCCAGTAAAACTCACACGCACGCAACTAGGAGTAGTACGCTAGATCGGCCGGCGACGCAAATGCTACTCCTGTTGTTCCTAGTATCCGAAGGCCTCTTGTTCCGTATCACCGTATGGTTACTGAATCATTTGGTCATCAAGTGAGGGTACGTACAGCAGTGAGACACAGCATGCAGGCCCATCATGCATGGGTACCAATCTACCTGCAGGCAGCATAAAACCCCATAAACATGGCGGTTGAGCCATGCGTCCTGCTGCTAATTTCTGGTCGAAACATCATCCCAGCCGTCCGTCTGAAGCAATTAACATGATTAGTGGGTGCCAAGGCATGTACTGATGTACCATATGTCCCTCCGTTTTGAACGTTAGATGGATGTGGGGAGCAACACAATAAATAGAGCAGATGCGCGGGGTGGAATCTAGTTTTAGATGAGCCCACCAACTGTTACCATTCGCGCGCGCCATGCCGTTTATGCAATTCTGCAGAGGAAGACGCACGCAACGGCTGTCCTCCAAAATTCCGGTACGGCAAGCCGGCCGCTCGTCTCTTCCTTTTCAGCATCACTTCCCCTTATGTCTAGCTGGAACGCTAGCCCGATCGGCCCGGCCAGCAGGCTGGACAGCTAACTAATCACGCACCGTGCGCAACAACTACCCAGTGTACTACATTACATAGGGCTTTTGGTACATTTTGCCAAGCATTCCCTATAGGTTGTGTTTTTCCCTCCAACACAAGCATTCTCATTGTTGATCTTGAAAATAAATAATAAAAGGCTAATTTCATGGACCTCATCCCTCTTCTTCGAGCAGCCAAGTGCATCTGCATGCAGAGGCGTTAATTAGCTCGCATTCAGTGCTGGGAATGGCCGACCACATGCCTTCATTCAGTCGCACGCAACCCATTTTCATTACTCGACCTGCAGCTGCGGTGCATAATCGGCCTACGAGCCTATCTTCTTCAATGTAGTGTACCCTGTCCTGCTCAGGCTACTAGCTAGGAAGCTTCTTTTCCAGATCCAGAGTCCACACCCTAGAGTGGTTCTGTACCATGAATATCCATGATCAGACAGCATTTTCTTTGCTTCCCGTTTCCTTCAGCTGGCGATGCCCATCAGTCCATATGCTTGAGAGCGACGCGGTTCGTTCTATTGACACATTTATTAGCGGTCAAGTCCACCGTTTTCGGTCTGAATTTGGCGCCACCGACTGTAGTTCCTGTAGAATTTATGAGCCAAACAGTGGTAGTTTGGTTCGTTGCTCTCACCAACCAGCCGCACCGATCTTTCCCGGGCCAGAATATCTGTAGTATCAGCAGCCAGAGAGGGACTGCCGTCCTAATCGAATCCGATGTATGGGTTTGATCTTGGATGTACATATTCACAGGCATTCAATCTCTGAATCTACTGCACTATACAAAAGTAATACTGTCGATATTCAGAATTCAGGGTAGCATGGCATAGTCCTGTGTTTAGAAAACAACATTCAGAAAGAACAACACATTTGCTGACCCTCTTCTCCGCGGGCACATGCAGGGAGTGATACCGATGTGGAAGGAGGTGCAGTACTTCAAGGAGTACAAGCAGCGGCTGGCGAAGCACGCCGGGCGCGCCCGGGCCAGGCACATCGTGGCCAACGCGGTGTACGTCGTCAGCGTGGGCACCAACGACTTCCTGGAGAACTACTACCTGCTGGTGACCGGGCGGTTCCTGCAGTTCACGGTGGCCGAGTACCAGGACTTCCTGGTGGCGCGCGCCGCGGAGTTCCTCACGGCCATCTACCGCCTTGGCGCGCGCCGGGTCACCTTCGCGGGGCTCTCCGCCATCGGCTGCGTGCCGCTGGAGCGCACGCTCAACCTGCTCGGCGGCGGCGGCTGCAACGAGGAGTACAACCAGGTGGCCCGGGACTACAACGTCAAGGTCAAGGCCATGATCGCCAGGCTCCGGGCGGAGCTCCGCGGGTTCAGGCTCGCCTACATCAACGTCTACGACGACATGGTCGACCTCATCCAGCACCCCGAGAAGCTCGGGCTGGAGAACGTCTCCGAGGGGTGCTGCGCCACGGGGAAGGTGGAGATGGGGTTCATGTGCAACGACAAGTCCCCGCTGACCTGCGACGACGCTGACAAGTACTTCTTCTGGGACTCGTTCCACCCCACCGAGAAGATCAACCGCTTCTTTGCCAAAGGGACGACGGCGGCGAGCTTGAGCTTGCTGACGTAGGGATCAGCTCCCGTATACTGAGCGAATATGAAAAGGGAATGTGAGCTGTACTGTGATCAGAGTGTCGTTTAACTGGTGTAGATACATAGCATGCATTTGTTGGGCGTGGGCGATTCGATGTAAACACTGTCTCACATGAAATCCGTCTACTCTTTGGGTTTCAGTGAGAAAGATTAAATTTACAGACTTGCAGTGCATTGTTTGGGTCTTTGAATGTGAAACTAATGCCATTCAGAGTATTTACTTGTCAGATAAAGCATAAATTAAAGATCCCAATACCAGGGAATAACGTCGTATTTTTAGGGCTCCAAGCGAACGCCCTCAAAGCCATCATCGGATCATAATTTAAGGGGTGACAAATTCTCTGCACAGCGTGGCAAATTTGTTGCCATTTTTTCGCTACATGGCAACTTTCAACTCCGGTCATAGCAAATCCTACAAAGTTGTCAAGGCAACTATAGTTGGTATGGCATGACAAGTTTAAAGCGTTCGCTGGGAAAACGCTCTCGGCTGACGTTCGCCAGGTAGTGTTTCCCCAAATTAAATTTAGTATTAACAAACAGCTAGTAGCAGCCAGCAGGGCATACACTTGCGATCCCATATTCCAGTATGATGGTAGCACTATACAACGATTCAACACCAATTTTAACAAACTTCACCTTGGTGAACATGCCTCCGCCATCTTAAGATGTCATTTTCATGTGAACACCTATCTATGATTTTAATTATGATACTTACTCGTACCTTGTATATGTTCTTAGTACTTGTTTTGTTCCTCACGAGTTTGTTGTCCTTTTCACACTCATGGTATTATTGTTTTTGTTCATTTTGTAGATAAAACCATTGCCATGAATAATTATATTACTTCAAACCATAGTACCTTTAAAGTTTTTTTCCATTGCAAATTGACGGTTATATGCCCCTGGAGTGTAGCTACGGAGGACAAAATAGGTCCAATAGCAATAGGGCGGCCCAAGCCCACAAGTCGACGTCCACCGTTGATCCGGAGTGCATCACCACCTTGGGGGACAAAACAAAGACTCCTCTTAGAATTAGGCTAGGGATGGTCTGTATATGGCATGCATTAGTCGACCCACTAGTAGAAAACAGGGCTTTGGTCCAGGCCGGGTCAGGCCATTAGTCCCGGTTCAGTCTAGAACCGGGACCAATGTGGGCATTGGTCCCGGTTCGTGAGCCTAGGAGGCCGGCCGGGCCACGTGGGCCATTGGTCCCGGTTCATCTGGACCTTTTGGTCCCGGTTGGTGGGATGAACCGGGACCAATGGGCCTCGCTCCTGGCCCATCACCATTGGTCCCGGTTGGTGGCTTGAACCGGGACCAAAGGCTCCCCTTTAGTCCCGGCTCATGTCACCAACCGGGACCAATGAGGTGCCTATATATACCCCCTCGCGCAAGAGCAGAGCACACTGCTCTGTTTTTTCTGGCTGAGGGGGAGAGGGCTTTGTGGTCCTCTAGCTCACCTCCTATGCACATGAGGTGTTCGATGGAATGCCCGAGCCACACTACTTAAGCTTTCTCCTCTCGAAGCTCGACCTCCAAGCTCCATTTTCCTCGAGATTTGTCTAGATTTAGCGGTCTGTCACGCCCCGTCCCCGTCTTCACCGCCGTCGATCACCCGCGCCGATCTCATCACCGACACCATCGTGGTGAGCCTCTTGTTCTTATCTTCTTTCTGAAAGGAAAAATATTCTTACTTGTATGTTTAGATAGATACTTGTATCATTTTCTTACATTTATTATTGCATCTTATATAGTGCGATGGTTTTGGTATCCGCCCCCGTCGGCCCTCGTCCTGTCTATGATTCGGATGTGGTATGTATATTATCTTTATAACTATTGGTTCATTTATTGTTTATGAAAATTACGTCGACCAACGTGACATAGATTTTATTTATCTAGGATGTATGTGAATCAGAAATGCCAACCGACCCTATTGTCGAGAGGTTAAATTTAGTTGAAGAAGAAAACAATTTTTGAAGGAAAAAATAAAAAAATTGAGGAGGAGAAGATGATATTGGAGTTGCATGTTGCGGATGTCGTCGATGATCACAACATCAAGATGGATGCAATGCGCTTGAAGATTAGAAAGATTAGAAAATATGCCATTCATACCGAGGCTTGGTATCATTATGCCATTGGATCAATTGTTACCTTGGTTGCGATTATGATCGCATTTGTTTTCGCATTGAAATGTTTTACATAGTTTCAATGTATGGTTTAATTAATTAGATGCTCTGGAGAGCTATATGTTGTTAGATGAGAACTATGTATGCACTTTGGTTTTAATGTGATGATGAACTTCTATTAATTTGGACACTTAATTATATATAATGCACGCAGATGAACCGGCAATGGATGTATGGTGACAGACACACCCGCGAGTACATTAAGGGCGTGCATGAGTTTCTCGATGCGGCTGAGGCAAACAAGCAGAATGGTTTTATGTGTTGTCCATGCACTGAATGTGGGAATACGAGGTCTTACTCTAACCGGAAAATCCTTCACTCCCACCTGCTTTACAAGGGTTTCATGCCACACTATAATGTTTGGACGAGGCACGGAGAAATAGGGGTTATGATGGAAGACGACGAAGAAGAAGACTACGATGACAACTATGTGCCCCCTGAATACGGTGATGCTGCAACGGGGGGAGCTGGTGAAGATCAAGAGGAACCAGGCGATGTGCCCAATGATGCTGCAACGGGTGAAGCTGCTGAAGATCAAGAGGAACCAGACGATGTGCCCGATGATGATGATCTCCGCCGGGTCATTGTCGATGCAAGGACGCAATGCATTAGTCAAAAGGAGAAGCTGAAGTTCGATCGCATGTTAGAGGATCACAAAAAAGGGTTATACCCCAATTACGAAGATGGCAACACAAAGCTCGGTACCGTACTAGAATTGCTGCAGTGGAAGGCAGAGAATGCTGTGGCTGACAAAGGATTTGAGAAGCTACTAAAAATATTGAAGAAGAAGCTTCCAAAGGATAACGAATTGCCCGATAGTACATACACAACAAAGAAGGTCGTATGCCCTCTAGGATTGGAGGTGGAGAAGATACATGCATGCCCTAATGACTGCATCCTCTACCGCGGTGCATACAAGGATCTGAACGCATGCCCAGTATGCGGTGCATTGCGGTATAAGATTAGACGAGATGACCCTGGTGATGTTGACGGCGAGCCCCGCAGGAAGAGGGTTCCTGCGAAGGTGATGTGGTATGCTCCTATAATACCACGGTTGAAACGTCTGTTCAAAAACGAAGATCATGCCAAGTTGATGCGATGGCACAGTGAGAACCGAAAGAAAGATGGGAAGTTGAGAGCACCCGCTGACGGGTCGCAGTGGAGAAAAATCGAGAGAAAGTACTGGGATGAGTTTGCAAAGGACCCAAGGAATGTATGGTTTGCTTTAAGCGCGGATGGCATTAATCCTTTCGGGGAGCAGAGCAGCAATCACAGCACCTGGCCCGTGACTCTATGTATGTATAACCTTCCTCCTTGGATGTGCATGAAGCGGAAGTTCATTATGATGCCAGTTCTCATCCAAGGCCCTAAGCAACCCGGCAACGAAATTGATGTGTACCTAAGGCCATTAGTTGAAGAACTTTTACAGCTGTGGAATGAAAACGGTGTACGTACGTGGGATGAGCACAGACAGGAGGAATTTAACCTTAAGGCGTTGCTGTTCGTCACCATCAACGATTGGCCCGCTCTCAGTAACCTTTCAGGACAGACAAACAAAGGATACCACGCATGCACACATTGTTTAGATGATACTGAAAGTATATACCTGGACAAATGCAGGAAGAATGTGTACCTGGGCCATTGTCGATTTCTTCCGACCAACCATCAATGTCGAAAGAAAGGCAAGCATTTCAAAGGCGAGGCAGATCACCGGAAGAAGCCCGCCATGCGCACCGGTGATCACGTGCTTGCTATGGTCAATGATTTACACTACGTAATCTTTGGAAAGGGTCCCGGTGGACTAGCTGTTCCAAATGACGCTGAGGGACACGCACCCATGTGGAAGAAGAAATCTATATTTTGGGACCTACCCTACTGGAAAGACCTAGAGGTCCGCTCCTCAATCGACGTGATGCACGTGACAAAGAACCTTTGCGTGAACCTGCTAGGCTTCTTGGGCGTGTATGGGAAGACAAAAGATACACCTGAGGCACGGGAGGACCTGCAATGTTTACACGAAAAAGACGGCATGCCTCCGAAGCAGTATAAAGGTCCTGCCAGCTACGCTCTTACGAAAGAAGAGAAAGAAATCTTCTTTGAATGCCTGCTCAGTATGAAGGTCACGACTGGCTTCTCGTCGAATATAAAGGGAATAATAAATATGCTAGAGAAAAAGTTTCAGAACTTAAAGTCTCATGACTGCCACGTGATTATGACGCAACTGCTTCCGGTTGCATTGAGGGGGCTTCTACCGGAAAACGTCCGATTAGCCATTGTGAAGCTATGTGCATTCCTCAATGCAATCTCTCAGAAGGTGATCGATCCAGAAATCGTACCAAGGCTAAGGAGTGATGTGGCGCAATGTCTTGTCAGTTTCGAGCTGGTGTTCCCACCATCCTTCTTCAATATCATGACGCACGTCCTAGTTCATCTAGTCGACGAGATTGTCATCCTGGGGCCCGTATTTCTACACAATATGTTCCCCTTTGAGAGGTTCATGGGAGTCCTAAAGAAATATGTCCGTAATCGCGCTAGGCCAGAAGGAAGCATCTCCATGGGCCATCAAACAGAGGATGTTATCGGGTTTTGTGTTGACTTCATTCCTGGCCTTAACAAGATAGGTCTCCCTAAATCGCGGTATGAGGGGAGACTGACTGGAAAAGGCACTCTTGGAAGAGACTCAATAATATGCAGGGACGGATATGCTTGGTCTCAAGCACACTACAGTTCTACAGAACTCTACCTTGGTGACCCCGTATGTCGATGAACACAAGAACAGTCTGCGCTCCAAACACCCGGAGCAGTGCGATGACTGGATTACATGTGAACACATCAGGACTTTCAGCAGTTGGTTGGAAACACGTCTCAGAGGTGACAACACTGTTTGTGATGAGTTGTACTTGTTGTCCAGGGGACCATCTTTGACTGTATTGACTTACAAAGGATACGAGATAAATGGGAATACATTTTACACGATCGCCCAAGATCAAAAGAGCACCAACCAAAACAGCGGTGTCCGCTTTGATGCAGCAACCGAGAGCGGAAAGGATACATATTATGGTTACATAGTGGACATATGCGAACTTGACTACGGACCTGATTTTAAGGTCCCTTTGTTTAAGTGCAAATGGGTCAATCTATTAGGCGGTGGGGTACAGGTAGACCCACAGTACGGAATGACAACAGTGGATCTGAAAAATCTTGGGTACACTGACGAACCGTCCGTCCTAGCCAATGATGTGGCACATGTTATCTATGTGAAGGACATGTCTATCAAACCGAGAAAAAGAAAAGATAAGGAAGCGAATACATCATACGATGAGCCAAAGCGCCACATAGTTCTTTCAGGAAAAAGGGACATCCTGGGAGTGGACGGCAAGATAGACATGTCTGAAGATTATGAAAAGTTTCATGAAATTCCTCCCTTCAATGTCAAGGCTGACCCAAGCATCCTGATAAACAATGAAGATTATCCATGGTTACGGCGCAATAAGCAAATGACACAAGCAAAGAAAAAGTGAAGACTTTCTCCCGCAACTTTGTAACACACGAACATGCTACCATTGTCCGTTTTGTACATGCACATGCTATGTGGGTGAAATTATGATACCATCCCAACTTTCAACTTTTCCAGAGTTCATTTGAAATGCTTTCATGTCTTATGGTTCGGCCCTCGTAATACCATGACCATTAGTCCCTGGCCCATGCCAACTTTCAACTTTCAACTTTCTAAAACTAATGGCACTAACAGAAAGTTTATAATTTTGCTCCTCGCCCCTGGCCCATGACCATTAGTCCCGGTTTGTGCCACAAACCGGGACTAAAGGGTTGGTCCTCGTTGCGGGCCGAGTTTAGTCCCACCTCACCAACCGAAGGGGGCTCACACCGGTTTATAAGCCCTTCCCACTCTGCCTTGTTGAGCTCCTCTCAAAGTGAAAATAGATGCCCTAATAGAGTAAAGTTAATCACAAAATACAATAAATAAAGCAACAAAGAAAACAAAAAAACTAAAAAAGTGTTTTCAAATTTGAAAACTAATGGTACTAACAGAAAGTTTATAATTTTTCTAAAACTAATGGCACTAACAGAAAGTTTATAATTTTGCTAACCTAAAAGCAAACAGAATTAAAAATTAAAGCAAAAACCAAAAGAAAATAAATAATGCAAAAAACAAATCAAAAAAACAGGGAAAAACTATTTTTATAGTAAAGTTAATCACAAAATAAAATAAATAAAGCAACAAAGAAAACAAAAAACTAAAAAAGTGTTTTCAAATTTGAAAACTAATGGCACTAACAGAAAGTTTATAATTTTTCTAAAACTAATGGCACTAATAGAAAGTTCATAATTTTGCTAACCTAAAAGCAAACAGAATTAAAAATTAAAGCAAAAAACAAAAGAAAATAAATAATGCAAAAAACAAATCAAAAAAACAGGAAAAAACTATTTTTATAGTAAAGTTAATCACAAAATAAAATAAATAAAGCAACAAAGAAAACAGAAAAAACTAAAAAAGTGTTTTCAAATTTGAAAACTAATGGCATAAACAAAAAGTTTATAATTTTTCTAAAACTAAAAGCATAAAGAATTAAAAAATAAAGCAAAAAACAAAAGAAAATAAATAAAGCAACAAAAAAACAAAAAAATGCCACCTACTGGGCCACCACGGCCTGAATACGACTAGAAACCCTACCATGGGCCAGGATTCAGGCCCGCAGCAGGCCCAGTAGGCCCACAGGCATTGCAGTGACAGATTAGGCCCGAAAGCCTGTAGTTGAGAGGAGCTCGGGAGGGTGGGCGCAGCAGCACTTATAAACCACTCCCGAGCCCTCTCAACTAGCGAGGTGGGACTAAACTTTTGGGCGCGGGGCAGCACAAGGCCATTGGTCCCGGTTGGTGGCACCAACCGGGACTAAAGGGGGCATTGGTCACGGTTCATGGCACCAACCGTGACCAATGCCCCCCTTTAGTCCCGGTTGAAGCCACGAACTGGGACCAAAGCCTTTTCTATATAACCAAATGCTTAAGAAATTTCCCCCACCCGCCATTCTTCTCTCCAACGCCGCCAGGCTGTTGCGCTGCTCCTCGACGCCGGCCCCTGCCCCGACGTCGTCGTCGCCTCCCCTAGCCGCCCGAGGTCGCCGTCGCCGCCCGCTCGCCGTCGCCCGTGCCCTCGCCCGACGCCGTCGCCGATCGCCGCCCTGCCCCGACGCGCGTCGCGCGCCCGGCCCGCGCGCCCCCGTCATCGCCATCGCCCTGTCCCGCCCCATTCCTCGTCGCCGAACACGCGCCCCCTGCCCCCTCGCCGTCCTCACCGCCGAACCCGCACCCCTGCCCCTCCCTTGGTCCGGCCGGCGCCGCCCCTCCCCTGTTCCTTTTTTTCATATATTATATGCTTGTTTTTTTTCAGATTATATATATGTATATATGTGAGTATATGTATTGTGTATGCTGCTTCTTTTCAGATTTTTTTTCCATACATATGATGATTTGTATTTTGATTTTTTTTATAAAAATGTATATATGTTTGTATGTTCTTTGTGTATATATGTTCATATATGCAAAAAAGTTAGATTTATATATTTAGAAAAGGATTACCTATATATGTTCTCCGATTTAGTACATTTTAGGTTAGTTTCATTTTTAGAAAAGTTTTATATATTTAGGAGAGGAAAAGGAAAATAAGAAGAGGAAAAAGGAGAAGAAGAGGAGAGGAAGAAAAGGAAGAGGAGAAGAAGAAAGGAATAGAGGAGAAGAAGAAAAAATAGAAAAAAAATTCTATCGGGAACGAGGGTGTCGAGGATTGCCGAGGGGTCGAGGGTCGGGAACTAGGGTAGAGGGTCGAGGGTCGTTAAGGGGTCAAGGGTCGAGGGTTTCAGGGTCGAGGGTTCGAGGGTTCTATAGGGTCTAGGGATCGAGGGTCGAGGGTTCCAGGGTCGTCTAGGGGTCGAGGGTTCCAGGGTCATCGAGGGTTCGAGGGGTCGAGGATCGCCGAGGGGTCGAGAGAGGTTTCCTAGTGTCAAAGTATTGAAGAAATCCATGGCTTCATCATTAGCCGGAAGTAACCAGGGCATGACGAAGTCTTCCAAAGTTATTTTGGAATGGTGTCCCGGATAGGATAATTTGCCTTTTTGTATGAATTTCAGCAAAGGCCTTCCAAATAACGATATTTGGAAGGTGTTGCTGAACTTTGTACCAAAAAGCGAATTATCTTATCTGGGACTCTGTTCCAAAATAACTTTGGAGAGCTTCGTACCATCATGCACATGTTACTTTCGCCTAATGATGAAGACATGGTTTTGTTGAATCCTTTGACACTAGGCAACCTTCCGACCCCTTGACGATCCTCTCGAACATGAGAGGAAGAACAGGATAAAAAAGAACATAGAGGAGTTCTTCTCCTCCATTCTTTCTTCTCCTCTTTTTTTTCTTCTTCTTCCTCTCTTTTTATCGGGAATGAGGGTCGTCGAGGGACATATAGATGTAGTGTCGTCATTGTCGATATATACCCCCTCCCGATAGCTTCAACACGTAGGGGGGGGTCGAGGCCACTAATTAATATATATGATTCCTTACTATGATTAGGTAGCTAGTTCTACGTTTGGCACTAATATATCCATCTGTCATGTTTGAATAATAATTGCCATGTTGTAAATATTTGTAGAAACTATGGACACCGCCCTAGACGAAGCAAAAGAAGCGTTGTTGAGGGACATAATCGCAGAAGGAAGTGATGCCGTCTCGTTGTTTCTCAACGACACTGATGGTCTGGAAGGAGAGGGTGAACAAGCTGGCTACGGTGACCTAATGCCGGTGCAAGAAGAAGAACATGAGGACGGCTCCGGTGACCCAATGCCGGTGCAAGAAGGAGACCGTGATGACGGCTCCGGTGATCGAACCGAGTCCGGCCAGGTATATATATTAGTTAAGCCTATGCTGACTAGCTGATTGATGCATTCATTGTTTTGGTATGTACACATATTAATTAAGTCTTTGTTCTTTTTTCTAGCCCTCCGGATCGAGCACAACTTCGGTAAAGAGATGAGGCCCGAAGAAAAAGTTGAGCTCGGATGAAAAGTTTGATATCATAGCAATCGCGCCCGATGGCCAACCGATTGAACCCCTCCGGACAAAGAATGCATTTGTTGCTCAGTGCGGGGTTCTGGTTAGGGACAAGATCCCGATAAGCATCCAGCAATGGTTTAAGCCGGCTACAGAAGACCCTGAGGTGTCTTATGTCAATGATATGCAGAAAAATGATCTTTGGACTGAGCTGAAGTCAAATTTCACCCTACCGCCAGAGGATAATCCAGAGAACCCAGTTAAAGAGCGATTAATCAAGTCTTTTGCTCTTAAGAGGATGGCAGAACTATTCAGGAGGTGGAAGAAAGAGCTGAATAAGTTTGTCGAAAATAATGAGACAACAGAATTCAAGGGTAGATATGAGAAGATCAGAGATCACTGGCCCGCATTTGTGGCCCACAAGACATCGGAAAAGAGTAAGAAGATGTCGGCGACAAACAAGCAAAATGCTGCGAAGAAGATGCTTCACCATCGCACTGGGTCAGGTGGCTACCTCGTAGCCCGGCCTAAGTGGGCCAAGACTGAGAATGATCTAGTTGATAAAGGGATTGAACCAGAGACAATTAGATGGCCAGACCGTTGCCGGACTTGGCTCTTCGGGGCTGGCGGAACCTTGGACCCTGTAAAAGGGAAGTGCATTTGGACGAACGATCAAATGGACATACCAGTCAGGAAGCTTAAGCAGTATATCGAAGCAGCACAGC